>NW_015174876.1:126798-163726 GCF_001447785.1 Gekko japonicus | reverse complement strand
CTCTGAGACTCCAAGTGAAGGGCGGGGTATAAATCCAATCTCTTCTTCTCTTCTTAGCCGAGGGCCGAGCGGCTGGCCGCTCGGCCCTCGCCGGTCAGGCCCCCCCGCTCGCTGCTCACCGCTTGCCTTCCAAGCGGCAGCGGCGTTCGTAGAGCGTTCCGTGCACATGCGCACGGAACGCTCTTGCACTTTCGGGGGAATTTAAACATCCCCCCAATATTTTTTTTTAGTTTTTAGATTTTTGTGCACCCCTGGGGTCTGCCCCAAGAGTGCACAAACCTCCCCCTCCCCCCCAAGTGCCCCCAGAGCGCTGATTTAGCGATCCGCACTCCGGGGGCCACTTGGCTATTAGATATATAGATATAGATTATAATCATTGGCTCACAGTGGCACATTTCTGAAAGTTATGACAAGATGACAGCCCTCATGATTATTTGAGGAGGGGGAATCTGCTGAACAACTAACACAGAGCTAAATTTTGAGCTTTGGCCATTTATGGAGAGTTTGGAAAACAAACGTTTGAGTGACTCATGTATCTCCTGTTTGTGCTGTGTGTTGAAAAGGGGAATACAAGCATTACTCCAACAGAAAGAAGTGTAGGCATCCACAGGGTAGGTACTGTAATCCTTCTATGCATATTATACTGAAATGTTAACAGTGGACATGTAAGTCAGTCCTGTGTTTGCTTTTGTATAAAATCTTAATAGGAAAGTGCAATTGTTGGGAACATTAGCTAGGAACTGGACATTCTCACGTCTGAGCTAAGTTTATCTTTGGCTCTTTATAGATGCTTGGGCAATCACTGTCTCCCAGTCTGAATTCTGTAGTAAGGAAATGGTGATTTCTCATGCAAGGTTGTTATTACAATGAATAAGAGAAACGTGTGAATGAGTGTATAAACACAGCAGGATCCTAGGATGATTATTATAGCTGTAGATCCACCTTTAACTGAGCTAGAGAAGTCAAATAATTAGAAAACTGAGCGCTGCTTTAATTTTATTTTTCACTATGAAACCTATTGCCCCTTCCCAAGAAAAAAGTGGGTTTCTTAAGTAATCATTTTATTTAAACGAATGGGAAATTTGTGAGCACAGTAGTGTCTCATACAAATGAGGAAATGGATTTGGGGGTCAAGACATCTGAAGCAAATTCTACAGCAGGAAAAGTAGGCTTGAACTATGATCACCTTTCTCATCTTCATCTTCACATTCCACTGAAAAGAATACATTTTCTTGACCGGATACAATAGTTTGACTACTATAATACAATGCATAATACACATATTCTTTTATATGTCTTTAATCTATGTCTCTTTAATAGTCAGAACTGTTAACTTGGCTTTGCTCCATGTCATGGAGGATGTAAGGGACTGGATGAGGGTGAACACACTGAAATTAAACCCAGATAAAATTGAGGTTTTGTGGATTGTGGGTAGGGATGTCAGGCTACCACCTGGCATCCCTGGAAGAGGAGGCATGGCTAGGCACGCTGGCATCATGCTGCCCCCCCCCCCAATGGAAATGATATCATGATGTCAGGAGCAATACTCTAGGATTTGCCAAAACTCTTTGGTTAAGCCATAGAGGTTTTGTCTAATCCTAGAGCATCTCCCCGGTGGCATGATGTCACTTGTCAAGCTTTTTGACACTGCACACCAGCATAATACCAGGTTGCCCACCCCACCCCCATTTTTGCCCCTCTGGTCTTTGAAATTCTGGTGGGCAGTGTTGGAGATTGCTGGGGGAAGACTTGGCACACCTAGTTGGAGTTTAAGCTGATCTGGAAGTATGTGTTCAGCTTGCCCTAGATAGGATTGAACTTTCCCTTAAAGAGCAAATTTATACTTTAAGCATGTTTTTGCATGTGTCATTGACCCTGGAGGATGCCCAGGTGAAAGAGGTGGCAAGGATGAGTGAACTGGGAAATTTTCCAATTCAAATTTTAAGAAACCATTTAAATATTTAAATAATGTTAGCAAAGTTTAAATAATGTTAGCAAATACACATGTACATTGGGTTTGTCCATGGTTCATGCTATAAACTTCACAACCTTAAAAGCTTCAATTGGATGGAAAGCAGAACCTTAAAGGCTTCAATTGGATGGAAAGCAAAGAGATAAATTAGTCTAAAGCAGCATTTCAATGGCCACGTATGAGAGAGTTTAGCAAATGAGCAGTTCTTTACAACAGCATCCTTTGTTTTCAGAAAATAAATATTCTCTATTCAGTGACATGAACTTAAGGTTAACTTTCTTTCAATCCATTAGACATGGCATTTTCATTTTATGATTTAATTTTCTCGTAACTTGTGTTTTTTATCCAGTACATTGTTTCTGTAGCTCAAAGGCGTTAGATTAACATCTGAGGCTTTTGCAATGCATTTCACTATAGGAAGTGAAAACTGTTTAATGAAAGAAAGAAGGGGCCCACTCCAGCAGCCAGTGCTATTTTTCAGGCTGTGTTTTTTCTCTAGAATAAAGAGAAATAGGTATTTAAAAATAATATTTGTACAAATATCATTGAAGAAGAATGTCACTTGAAATGTTGACTTATATAAATTCTAGAAATAGAATTCTAGAAATTCTGTTCTAGAAATGTGTATTTTCCTATTTTTCTGCATTTATTGAAAATGGTTGTCTGTGTGAAAGTTCTGTGGATGAGTTATAGCCAGATACAAGAACTCAAGTTTAAACGGTGAAGCTCTAACTATATTTAGGTCCCGGTCACATGGGCTGGAAAATGCGGGGGGGAAGCATGGCTGTTTGCCCCGGAGCAAAGTAACGCACGGCAGCCGATCACATGTCCCGTGGAGGTCCCGTGGGTATGCCGTTAGGTGCCGATCACATGGCTATCCTGCAGCGTGGCAAAGAAGCGGCACGGCGAGATCACACTGGCAATCGCTAGGCGCCACTTCCATGGCAAACGGGAATTGTTTTCCCTCACCACAGTGTGTGCATGTGCTGGTGGGTGTTTGTGCGCATCCTGTGGAGACTTTAAAAAAAAACCATCTGGTTTGCGACGGGACATGGGCGGATACCATGGGATTCCAGAGGAAAAGTGATCAGACGCCCGCCCTTGCCCCACATTTTCCGGAAACTAGTACATTGTATGTGGTAGTTTTTTGCTCTGCATTTTCGGCGGGAAGCCACAGGTTAGCCACGGGTGCACTATGCTTCCCAGATGTTGCAGTGTGATCACGCCCGGAAAATCTGCCTATCATCCGTATCTTTAGCATGGCAAATGCTCCATGTGAATGGGGTCTTAGTACATTATCTATCTTTGAAACCACCACCCCATACCATATCCCACAGTGCTAGTTCTCAGCAGATGCATTTCACCAATTTATAGAATATAGCGCATTATGGAATGTAGGGGAGGGGACAAGAAATCTCAGGGGAGAACAATTTGAAAATCCTCCTACCCCTCCAAATATACCTACAGGGGTCATTTGGGAGGGGCGCGGGGGGACGCCATCCCCCTGGGTGAGGTGTGGGAGGGCAGGGCCTTGAGCTCCCTGCTGGTGCCCGCTGGAGGTCGCCGCCGGCTGTGTGGAGGACACACTTCCGGTGATGTCAGGGGGTGTGGCATATGCTAATGAGTTATGCTAATGAGTCACCCTAGCTCTTTTTCTACGAAATGACCCCTGCCTCTGCAAGATTTTCTATGCTCTCAGCAACTCAAACAGGCAACTTTTCCTCTCTGTCCCTTTTTCTCTTTTATAAACTATCAATTTCTGTTAGCATTCCATGCCTCCTAGAGCACATTCAGCCTTCATCAGGACAATTGTTCCCCCTTTTCAACTGGTTAATTTTACAAATATATATATTTCTGCATGACTGGGAAATCCCAGCCCCCTAGCTCATTTGTGGGTGGGCCAGTTTACTGCCACTATTATAATGGGGACTACCACTCTTGAGTAATGTTGGGGAAAATATTCTTTAAAAATGACATTGGCTGCAGTGTCACATTATTTCTAGTAAAAAAAACAAGTGGCATAGGGTAGCTCTAGGAATCACAAGAGACTCTAAAACTACCTGGGTCATGTCCAGGTGACATGTCACTGCAGCTGGCATGACACACCCCATATCCCTGCCCACAGTCCTCCTGCTGGTTGGTAGACACTGCCTGGCAATCCTAGCCTTGTTATTATATCATAGTAATAGTTTCACCTGCATTGCATCATGAGCATGACTCACTCACTGTTAAAGGGCATATATGTGAAAAGAATTCTGTGTTGAAATATTAAATACAGAGCCTGAAAAACTTGTTTAATTTTGTCATTTGATCCCCCTGCATGACTAAAAATAATGATTCTGAAGGCCTGGGGAGAAAATGGGGGGAGGGGATGGAGTTTCAGTTTTGGAGAGTGCTGAAAAAACTCCTTTCCCCCCTTTTTGGAGTGGGTGAATGCTTTTCAAGACAAGGTTTTACTCAGAATTGTGCTCTGTGAAATTTTCAAGTAAGATAATCACAGCTTTAGATAATGATAATTCCTGTATACACTGTAGACATATTGTCAAGGATATATGTTCATTGTTTAAATGCAAAATATTTTGTCCGCCATTGATACTCTGTAATGTGTAAGATGAGAAACTATTGCAGAGTGCATTGTTTTCAATGCTGTAAAGTTTAACTCAATATCCAAATACACTGATAATGTATAATTGGAATGTATAAGGCATTTCTTTTCAAATAATGCACCTTTTTTTACTACAAAATTTGATTTCTGTTTTCAGCTCCTCCACCCCACTTCTCAGGTGGCAAAAACTAAAATACATATGCAAAGGCAGCCCGGGGTGGGGGGGAGGAATAGCAGTTGCAGCTTTTTCTGTCATTATTAGGTATATTTGCAATTTTGCTTGTAAGAATCCAATGCATTTACACTTTTAAACTCCATAAGTAATCCAAATAGTACAATTTGATATGCTTTCTAAGTTATAAATGATGTGTTTTATGTTGTTAGACCAGTAAAATATTTTTAGGTTTGGTAAGAAAATAATCACTGAATATATTTCAATTTCCCCCCAAAAAACCTATCCCTCCTTCTTCAAAATGTCCAGAAAGTTACATCTCTACCCTCTTCCTGTTCCGTTTGCAGTCCCCTGCAGATCCAGAAAGTTGTTCCTGTGGGTCAGTGACTTAAGAAAATGGGATGAAATTCCCCTGTAGTGGAAGCCAGGTCTCCCATTATAGTGGGAGGTCCTCCCAACCTGGACTCCCATTACCCACTTTTGCTTGACAGGGCAGGGTGGATGAAGGGGGGGGGAGTTCAGGGTCATGCCAAGACATGCTGCCACTTCCAGTGTGAAACCAGAAGTGACATCATCTCATGAATGTGACACTCTAGGATTCACCCAACATTCTATGGTTTAACCATGAGGGTGAATCCTAGAATGTTTGCCCTAGACTGACAACTTCACTTCTGATTCTCACTAAAAGTGATATTGCACATTGCTGCAATGCTAAGTATCTCATACCCCACCACGTTTAAATTATTACTTTTAATTAAAACACTTGTAACTTGCATTTCCTTGTGGTTCAAGGTAGCTTCTGATAAGTTCCCAGCTAGAACTGGCAACCCCATTCCCCTCCTCCTCTTTTAACATTCATCTTGATGAAGACTTATGGAAAACTTGAAAGCTTGTGTATTGTACTGTAATGATTTCATTAAGAGATAGCAAAGTGTGTATGTTAACAACAATATCTTAATAAAGAATAAAAAAAGAATTAGTAGATGGCTTTTGTTCTCGAACTTTCAACCAATATGAAATCTCTTGACTGTTTTTAGTGTGGGTGTGTGTGCATGGTTTTCTAATCATAATGGAACTTTAGTTTTAGGGCTGCCAAGTCCCCCCGGGGGGCGGATAATCCCCCGCTTTGGAGGCCCGATTTCTGCCGCCGCAGAATCGGGCCCCGGGGGAAACCCCACCCCGGTGTGCATGCAGCCGGATGTGATGTGATGACGCCGGGCACGCTGGGGGCGGGGCCACAGCCATTTGAGGGGGAAACTCTATGTTTTCCTCTCAAATGGCTGTGGCCCTGCCCCCAGCGTGCCCGGCGTCATCACGTCACATCCGGCTGATGTGCATGCGGTGCACGCGTGCTCAAAGCGCGCCGATCGGGAGCCCCCCGCCGCAAGGTAAAACAGACTTGGCAACCCTATTTAGTTTACATTACTGATAGAAATAACAGTCTAGAGATTAGAAGTTTACTTTAATATATATAGGCCCTGATCTAGTAACATTAGTTTTTGATTTGTTTTTCTTGTAGTGACAGAAAGACTCTCTTAAAAGAAGCTGAAATCTTACACCAAGCAAGATTCAGCTACATTCTACCAATCCTGGGAATTTGTAATGAGCCTGAATTTCTGGGAATAGTGACAGAATATATGCCAAATGGATCATTAAACCAACTTTTACATGGAGTAAGTATTATTTGTAGCAACTTTGTCAAGGCCTCTCTCCCTGCCCCCAACCCAAGCAATGTCAATATTTCATTGTTGTAAAATGAAGCATTTTTGTTTGAAAAGGCCATGGAAAATTGAAGGGAACACAATATAGTTATAAAAAGCAGATAGCAAATTCATTTTTAAAATACTGCAGAGTATATATAGCTGCCCGTGATTGGGGTGGGAGTGGGGTTTAAAGCTGGTAACATTAAAATATACACAAATACCAATAGTTCCTAGCTATTGTAATATTTTAAATGCTGTATGAATCAATTGTTCTGTATTATCTTCTTTTAAAAATTGTTTTTCCTAACATGCTGTATTGTTAGGCTTGAACTGTTGGTAGGGTGGAAGACTGTGTTATAGTGGCCAGTTGCTCCCTTCTGAGAGCATGGATGTTGGTCTTCTTGAACTTTGTTCCAACAATCTGATCTGGAGATGTAGGTTTATATTTGACTCCAGAACTCCCTGAGTGAGGTATCTCTGGCAAACAGCAGATGTGCCAGTCTGTTCTTGAATATCTCTGTGCATCCCTTGCCGGGAAGGTGGCTGATCCTTGCTTATCATCTAAGGACAAGTATACAACCATTTATCAAGTAATGACTTACCACTCTGTGCACATTACTACTTGAGAGAGCAGATACAGATGGCCAGCTTGACGAGAATCTAATGACTCTGCTGCTTCCCTGGATTCCTGAAAATACCTAGAAATCCTTGTTGAAAAGGATGATTTCCAAACTACCAGCATAGCAAGTGGTTATCAATAAACAATAGCAAGTTACCACTTGAATGATCAATTATATGCATCCTCAGAGATGCATTTTCAATTACTGTTCTTCAGCTTGGAACTCTCTTTCAGAGGTTCACCAAACCCTGTTTATTTTTCGAAAGCATAGAAAGCCTTCTGAAAACTAGGCAAGCATTTTGTGTTAAGGGAGAAATATAGTACACATTTCAGTTTTATTACTTTGTATAGTGAGAATCATTGTGGCAAAGCTGTTAAGTGTATCAGATTTAGATTCCTCTTGCGCCATAGAAGCTTGCTGGGCGACCATGGGCCAGGCACACTCTCTCAGCCTAACCTACCTCACAGGGTTGTTGTGAGGACAAAACAAAGAAAAGAAGAATGATGTAAGCGGCTTTGGATCCCCATTGGGGAGAAAGGTGGGGTATAAATGAAGTAAATAAATTTTAAAAATTAGCCATAAAACAAATAATATATTTGTGTTTTAATCATTTTCTCTTTTTCTTTTTTAAAAAGAAAAATATATATCCTGACATTGCTTGGTCCCTGAGGTTTCGCATGCTGTATGAAATAGCTTTGGGAGTAAACTATCTTCATAACATGAGTCCTCCCCTTTTGCACCATGATTTGAAGACACAGAATATTTTACTTGACAGTGAGTTTCACGTTAAGGTATGCTCTGTCTTTCTCTCTGGTGTCTCTGTTGCTCTAAATGGGGGCTGAGGTGTTTGTCATTTTGCAGAAAAGAGGAAGCATTCCAATAAGGGAAATGAGACTACTCAAGAGTACAGATTCTACGGTATAAAGCACATGCTGTTTGTAAATATGGCACACATTACTGTTCAGGAAGCAAGCACAGGGCCATGCAACATAGGGAGCTGCTTTATACCATCAGATCATTAAATCACTATTTTTTGTTCTGACTCTCAGCCGTTCTTGGGTAAAGAAAAAATATTTCCTAACATCTGCTCTTTGAAACCCTTTAACTGGAGATGCCAGGAATTGGGACCATTAAAGTGTGTGCTCTACCACTGAGCCACTGGGTTGCAAAAATGCAGTCATAATCATTGGTTTAACAATGGGAATTTCTTTCATTAGATTTCACCACTTTGGGGAAGACTGCTATACAGTGCAATCCTAAACAGAGTTACACCCTTATGTTTGTGCATGGCTCATGCTGTATAGCTGCACTTTGGTGCCCACTACAAAGGTGTTTATGTTGTGACTGTGCAGAAGCATACAACTCCATGGTTTTTGCACCATGATAACTAGTTTAAATTGTGCAGCAACATGGAATCTGCTTCTTGTAGTTGTGTGAAAGGGCACAGTGCTAAGGGGGATAATGACGCATCTTAGGACTACAAGTACAGTTAAACTCTCCCCCCAGTAGGTGCTGATATCTTCCAGGCCTGTTTTTTAAACATTAGATGCTAGAAATCTGCTTTTCTAAAACATGAATTTTGTAATCATAGAAAAGCACGATTGCAGAATACATGTTAGCTGCCTCTGGGAAGTGGAAAACAGCTTTTGTCTTTGCTCTGAAATACATATTCTGGATTAGCAGTGTTTTTCATTTCATCGCTACAAATTTCTATAGGTTATTTGATTTGGCTATATATTAATACTGAATTAGTAATCCCCAATGTATTTTTAACAATGAGTATTTTTTCATTTGTTTGTTTGAAGAGGTAGAATTCAGTCTAGTTTTATGATTTATCTGACATACAGAAAATAATGCTGCTTGGGTGGGGAGAGAGAATGCACTGTTTTTAAAAAGGAAGTGATAAAGTTGTGTAAGAATTACAATGGCCATGCAAGCATGTGGTACATATATCTCATGCTGAGTAAGATTTCTAGAATGACTGTACTAGTGACAGTTCATGCACGAAGGCACACCCAAATGCAATTAAGACTTTTCCACAGAAATATGTATTGAAAATAGTTACTATACGAAGGAGGGTGGGGTTTAGGAAGGACCTCAGCAGGGTATAATGCCATAAAGTCCACTCGCCAAAGCAACCATTGGGGAACTGCTCTTTGTGATCTGGAGATCAGTTATAATTCCAGGAGGTCTCCAGGTCTCTCCAGGAGGCCACAACCCCAGAAGCAACTCTTGGGCTTCCCCTTCAATACAACCAAACTCTTAAGATTTGCAGTCTTCTTTTCAAGGCTTAGAATCCTGGTTGCAGAGAGAAAGGGGATCAGGCACACCATAGTTCATGATGTGAAGATAAAGATCAGTAACATTGGACAGCAAATATTTCACTGCCAAGCCACACTCACTGGAAGAAGAGCCCAAGGTCTCCCCATTCATACATCACCCAAAGCATTGTCTTGTTCTTCTGTCTGAACTGTGGCTCTATCAGAATAAAACTGACATATTCTTTATTCTTCAATTGACTTGAGGTTTTGTTCCTTCCAGATTGCGGATTTCGGTTTGTCAAAATGGCGCATGGTGTCCATTTCACAGTCACGAGGAGAGAAAACTATGTCGGAGGGAGGGACTATTGTCTACATGCCGCCTGAAGATTATAATCCTAATCAAAAAACACGGGCAAGTGTGAAGCATGATATATACAGGTACTACTAGTACTACTACTACTTTTATGATTGTTATGAAATGTTTAAATAAATAAAATGATGTTATTTTATGTATTCTGTTTTATGTATTTTACTTGTATTGTAAGCCACCTTGAGTTCAGTCAGGTAGGAAGGCAGCTAACAAATGTTATAAATATTTTTATCATCATTTATCATCAATATAAAATTAATGAATTAACATACGGTTGCATTTCAGAAACAACCTTCCCTATTGGACATTATATGTACAGTATATCAGAATGCTAGTGTCTGCATTCAAATATTATACAAAACTGGGATTTAAACAACCTGTGGGGGGAGGGTAGAGGTCAAGAACTTCCCTTCCAAACATGCTGCTGTGCTAGCATTTTTGGATATATTCTTGAAGAGCATACAGATCAAAAAGTTACATCAAAATGAGTTTTCAGTTCAAAACCTTTATTGGCATAGATCAGAATCATACACAATCACCAAATCAAAATGAGTTATTTACAGGAAACGGGAACTGTGAATTGTTGCGTGAAATTTTATCCATTCTAAAAGTCTTCCTTATGTAAGAACAGCAAAGACTTCAGAGCTTAAGCATAGGTGGGCCATATGTGTGAAGTGGTTACATTCTGTTTCTGTATGCTCACAATAGGAATTCTGATACGGTGCATTGTGAATTGAAATTGGCCACGTGAAGGTCTAAAGAGACAGTCTCATTTCTTTAACATACCAGAGTCAGATAAGCCAAACATTAGAAGCAATCTTGTAGAGTGTGGTCCTTGAATATTTGTGGTAATACTCTCCTCACTGATTTCACTAGAAATTTAAGTAAACTAACAAATGATACACTGGCTTGTATTCAACAAGCTGTGAGTAGAGTGGAACAAACCTCATGGAACAGAATTTCCTGACTCTGGCTCTCTCCTGCAGCACTGAGAGCCAAACTATACGTTGTGTTTTTTCACTTAACTCTAGTTAAGGCATGAGAGGCCAAATGGTCTCAAAACAGCACCACAAGGGGAGGAAGGGCTCCTGCTTTCCCTCTAGGGTTGCCAAGTCAACTCACCCCTCGGAGCGGGGGAGCCTCACCAGGGTCCGGGAGTTCGTGTCGGATGTGTGCGCGCGCAAAGCGCACGTGCGCCAGCAGCACGTCACAGGAAGTTACATGCTGTGTGCTCACATTGGGGGCGTGGCCCACATCGTCGGGGGGGAAACCATATGGTTTTCCCCCCAACGATGTGGGGTGGCTGCGTCACCTCCAGTGACGCAGCTTCGGGGGCAAAGTTCCGCCCGGGGCCCAATTCCGCCACGGCGGAAATCGGGCCTCCGAAGCGGGGGATTCCCCACCCCCCGGGCCCATTTGGCAACCCTACTCCCCTCCCCCCAGCAAAAACTGCACAGGGGAGTTATTTCGCCAATTTTGCTGCTCCACGGAGAAGTATCTGTGCACATGGAGCAGCAAAATCAACAGAATAACCTCCCAAAGGGAAGTTTTCATGTGAGAAAACTGGTTTTTGGGGGGAGGGAGGCAGGAGCCCTTCCTTCCCCCGCAAAGCCATGCCGAGCCTATTTGGGCTTTATTTTTATTTTTTAAGAGGAAGTCCCCTGCAGTTGCTGTGTGGCTGCAGGGAACACGGGAAAATAAGTGTAAAAACTGGCTAAGATCCTCCTTAAATTCTGCTCTTGTAATTTAAAATTTTTAATTGAACAAAACAGATAGCAAGAAATAACAGAAACGAAAAAGAAAAAATACACACATATATAAAATAGAACGAGGCATCCGTTTTTCTCTGTGCCCTGGTGATTAAACTCTGCTCTTAAGGGCAACGAGATCCTCACAAACAGGAAGGGGGAGCAAAATGAAGGTTTGCAGTTCAAGGGGGAATTGACAAATATGCTCCCCCCTCTCCACAGAGGGGCATTTTGGGATATGTGAAATGATAATAGGATATAAAACCCACTGTCTGTGTATTTGTTGGGATTCCTTTATTTTAGCAGAAAACTGTGGAATGGATCTATACTAATGTGAACTTTTACTTTTAAACAGTTACGCCATTATTATGTGGGAAGTATTATCAAGAAAGCAGCCTTTTGAAGGTCAGATTCCTGTCTTTATTCTGTTAACAGGCAGCAGTTGTTTAAGAAGCCAGTATGTTAAAAAATGCCTCACTGAAAAATATATACTGCAACTTTTTTAAAATGACCAGTGCTTTTCTCTTAAATTTTTAAGTTGCATTTATATAAATGAAGCCATGAAACTCTGGGAGGTGGGCTTGGTTTTCCCCTAGCAACCATTTATTTATTAATAATTGCAATTATTTTGGAAGCAATATAGCGTAATTCAAAATGCCAGATATTGTTTTTATGTTCAGATGTAATTCTGCTACTGGAGAAATAAGTACATGTATTTCTAATGAATGCATAATATCTCCTTTGACAGATGTTATAAACCCCTTGCAGATTATGTATACCGTGATGCAAGGAAAGCGTCCAGACACTAGTGAAGAATATTTACCACTTAACATTCCTCACCGAGAACTGATGAAGTCATTAATGGAAAGGAGCTGGGCACAAAACCCAGATGAAAGGCCTTCTTTTTCAAGTCAGTTTCACATTTGTGCTGTGGGTTGGGAAGTTGGCAAGCATATTCTGTGGCCCAGTGTTCTGTCATTTATGTTGCTTTTATGGAAACATTCTCATTGCCCGACATGCATCTGAAAGAAATGAGAACAAACTGTCCCCAGCAGTGTGCTTTATCGATAGTTCAGTCTAAAGGTCAGTTTTGAACATCTAATCAAATGCTATTTGCCATACACCTAATGTACCTGTATTACAGTTGTTTGGGGAGATCCTGAACGTATAGACAGTTTTTACACCTACACATAATGGTGAGGGTTGGAGTACACAGAGGGAGCTAGCAGAGCCTAGTGCGGAGGCCCCAAGCAAGCAATCCCAGTAAAAATCCAAGGAAAAGATGTTAAAATGAGAAAGAGAAAAAAGCATCTGAAAGCAGCCATGCAGAGGGAGAGGAGGGACTGAGCACAGCCAGAGGGCTGAAATTCAGGGGATGCAGCAGAGTGAAGTGCAGCAAGATCTGCTTACTGAATATACACCAGGAGATTACAACTGAGGGGACCTACAAGAATTTACAGGCAGTTTCTCGTTTCCCCTCCCCACCCCCTTTCCCCTCTTTTCTCTTGCTGAAAGCCCCCATAAGCTCTTCCCTTTTCCTGCTTCCTTCACTCCTTCCCTCCCACAAACCAGCCTATTTTTATCTGCCCTTCTGTCTTCAACTTTCACTTCTTCCCTTGCCCTGGTAGCCTCTGCCCAGGAGAATTACAACCCAATAGTACCATGCTGGCCACTGGGTCCAGTTGCACATTGGAGAACCTGCAAGGACTTATGGGGGCACCTTGCTTTCCCCTGGATCCCCCTCCCCACACTATTTCCTATTTCCCTCCCCCGGGAAACCTTTCCCTTTTTTTTTCCCTACATCTTTCTTTCCTTCCACCAGCCAACCTATCTTTTTTTCTGCCCCTTATCTTCAACTACATTTATTATTTATCTACTTCATTTATACCCTGCCTTTCTCCACAATGAGGACTCAAAGCAGCTTGCATCATTCTCCTCGCCTCCATTTTATCCTCACAACACCCAGTGATGTAGGTTAGGCTGAGTTTCCATGGCAGAGTAGTGATTCGAACCTGGGTCCTCCCAGGTCCTAGTTTGAAACTCTAACCACTACATCACACTGGCTTCCATGGGGTGGCTGCTGTTCAACCATAAAAGCAGCCAGGCATGGGTCACTGATGTAAGTCAGTTAGTAGGAAGTTGCCCAGTGAGCCATCCTTCGGAGGCCAAAAAGGTCATAGACCGGGCCCTGCTCTCTCCTTCCCCCTGCTTTTAACTAACAGCAACCAGGCCTTGAAGGCTGGCAAAATTGTGTGGTTGCTAATAATGACCGCAGAGAAGACAATAGCCTCTTAAAGCAATATGCGACATGTGGTGCTTCTATTGGGGGGGAGGTGTTAAAGCCCAGTGTATTTTTTGACATCTTGGATTTTTCTTCAAAGTTGGGCCTTTTTCATGTTTATAGAAAGATCTGTCTTGTTTGTTCATAATTGTGGTCTCAGAATTTAAGAATCCATAGATTTGGCCATGTTTAAGTCTCGCCTCCAACATTCTAAACAGTTTGCTGTTCCTCTCCCCCCCCCCCTAGCCAGTCAGAACACAGAGGTTATTTGCATGGAACACAGAGGTCGTTTGCATATGCGACTTGATTGGCTTTTGCGTCTAACATTCTAAACAGTTTGCTGTTCTGAGGTAAAATGTGTCCAATCTCCAGGTGAGGGCTGGAGATCACTCAGAATTGCAACTGCTTTCCAGATGGCAGAGATCAGTTCCCCTGGAGAAAATGGTGGGCTCTGTATCCTTATATGCTGCTGAGGTGGCCCCCATATGACAGCCAATGTGACGTAGCAGTCAGGGCTTCAGAGCATGGGAGAGGCTGCAGGTGTGTGGGGGGTGGAAAGCTGAAGAGTGAGGGGGGAATAAAGGTAGGTTGATGATTGGCTGGGAAGGAGATAGGGTTGCCAACTCCAGGTGGGAAATTCCTGGAGATGTGAGGGATGGAGCCTGGAGAGGGTGAGGTTTCAGGAGGCGTGGGACCTCGGACAGGTACAAAGCCATAGACTCCACCCTCCAAACCAACTATTCCCTTCTGGGGAACCATCGTTGCCAATCTTCAGGTGAGGGCTGGAGATCACTCAAAATTACAACTGTTCTTTAGGTAGCAGAGATCAGTTCCTCTGGAGAAAATGGTGGACTCAGTGTCATTATACCCTGCTGAGGTCGCCACAGCAAATTGACACTGAGTTTCCAAGGCCGGGGCACCCGCCCAGAGCCTCTTTCTAGAGGCCGCTGTATTTATTTTCATAACGGGCCTTTTTCCTAGTTAGATATATTGATGATGATTATACTTCTTGATCTAGAAGCCTGGGAATAAACAGGGAACAAAAGCTTTGAGTTCTCCTTGTGCCTTATTTCTGAGTTGTCCAAACTGGTGGACTTGAAAGCACCACAAGTTGACTACAGACACAAACATTTTTTACAAGCTTTTAATTTTTTTAAAGAAAAATTTGGTGGTTGTTGGTGGCTGTTGCATACCATTTTGTTCTTCAAATTTGATATTCTAGTTATTGGAAGGTCCTGTCTACATCCATCCATATGACACTGAGTCTTATAAGTTTGTGGTGCCAGATGAAGACATATTTATTTCCCCAGGCATCCTATTAATTTATATTTTCTACAGAGATGTGTTACTGATTTTAGAAAATTGGCATTTATCTAGTTTTTTTCTGTCCTCATTACTTGGTTGACTTTTAAAAGAGTAATAGACTTATGTGTCCCACTGTATTAAGATTTTAATTTTACTACTTGCTTTATTTTTTATGATGATTAGATTATAAAATTGCTGCTGTTCTAATTCAGTTTTTTAAATTCTTTAGTATTTTGTGATAACTGTGTCATAAATAATTCTGTAGGTTGTTTCATCTGAAGTTGTAATCCTCCTGAAGAGCCAAATTTGGCTGAGAATTTGCAGGACATAGGAGGTTTTTAATTAATAAATGCACATCTGCTTAGAGCTGGGGGAGCATGGCTGCATATGCTGGTGTGGCGGCATTTGTGATGCAGTTCTAAACAGAATTATATCCTTCTAAATCCATTGAATTTGATGTTCTTAGAAGGGTATAATTCTGTTTAGGACTGCACTGTTGGAACTTTCATGTCAGTGTTGATGGAGCTTGTCCTTAAGTCTTTCTCAGCAATCCCTTTAGATAGTTCAGTAATTACTGTTACAGATCTACTTCTCTTGAACCAAAGGCCCTTTTTTTCTTGTTCAGAATGCTTAATAGAGCTTGAACCGGTACTGAGAACATTTGATGAGATACCTATGCTTCAAGCAGTGATACAGTTAAAGAAGGCCAAAGTAAGTAAGCTTTAAGTTACAACTTAACCAAAAAATACACTAATGTGGGAGTTATCTGTCCATTAGAAGAAATATGGGGGAATTTCAGACAGGTGATATCTCCCGGTAGGGAACCGGTTCTCAAACGGGTTCTGGTCTGTCATTTCAGAGGGAACCCGTTTGAGAATCGGTTCCCTACCGGAATGTAACTGCCATTTCACACACAAAAGCTTCAGTCCCGTTTAGGAACCGGGACTGAAGCATTTCACCTGTCAACTGCTTTTGAGTAGTCTCCAATTCCCTCTCCCGGTTCGGATACGCTTTTTTCTCACCTTTTTTCGCCCGCACGGGCGATCTCCGGCTGTTTTTTTTTTTTTTTTTTTTTTTTTTTTTTGAACGTTCGCTTTATAGCGTTATAGCGCTATAGCGCTATAACGCTATAAAGGAATAGCACTATATCAATCCCATTGGAATGCATGGAGTGTTTCGTTATACTGCTATAGCGCTATAAATCAACCTTTTTAAAAAAAAATCGATCACCCGCACGGGAAGAAAACGGCGGGAAAACAAAGCGGTGCATGTCTGAAATGCCAAACCGCTTCTGAATCGGCTGGTTTCCGGTAGGGGCAAGCCATGTGTGAAATGGCAGCCCTGTACCGGTTCACCTCAAAACGGAAGAATACCGGCTTGAAACTGGGAGAAACTGGGTAATGTGAAATTCCACACGATTAACATATAACTGAAGATTGAAATTATATACATGGAACTGTGTCAGGGTGATTGATGTAAGCGTGCTAATGTTTCTTTCAGGCACAATATGAGTGGCAATGTCTTCGCTTACCTAGCAAGATGTCCAGTGATGAGTCAATATCTCTTAACATCCCAGTAAATGCTAGTTCACAACAGGTAAAACAACCTTTTCATTTGTTAGTACTAACACCACCATAACAACTTAACTTTGATTTAGCATTTGGAATCCTCTGAAGCACTTAACATACATTGTCTCTCCCCTTTTCATTGAGCACAGATATACTCAAAAGCACTTAAAATGGCTTCAGTGTCCCTGTCCTATACACAATTGCACAGTAAGGAAAGGGTAGGTCTTTTCAGAATCCACTGAGTACATACTTAGGGTGACTTAGATTTTACAAACAGAAAAGTCACCAACCCCAGCTACCATGAATACTTCTGTGTGCTAAGAACAAAGACCTGTTGATAGTGAATTGGTTCTTTTCTTTTTTTGTGAGTATTTGTGTGTGTACGTGCGCCTGGAAGTCATGGCTGACTTCTGGCGACTCCTAGTGGGGCTGGGAGGCAAGGATGTTCAGAGAGGTGGCTTGCTGTCTGCCTCTGTGTCACAGCCCTGCTATTCCTTGGAGGTCTTCCATCCAAGTACTTGCCAGGGTCAGCCCTGCTTAGCTTCTGAGATCTGATGAGATCGGGCTCGTCTGGGCTATCCATGTCAGAACAACAATGGATTGTTTTTTGATGTTCAGAAACAGAGATATGCAGTACAGTGTAGGGATGTTAGTTCAGATTTCAGGAAGGGCATAAATACCAATATTCCAGATTACTTAGGTCCCCAATACTGTTTTGGTATTTGGATTTGTTTTTTGGAAGGGGATTCTGAAATTATTCAGGTCCATTTTTTCCCATAGGGAATCTATGGGGGGGTTGGAGTAGATGTTTTTCAAGCAAATAACACCAAAATGCCAGGAACCTAGTCTTGCCTGTCCACTAAAGAACCCCCAAGTTTCAAGAACACTGGATCAAGGGTTCCAATTCAATGGGCTCCTGAACAGGGGCCATTGTACTTGTCTCCATTGTTTCCTATGGGGGGATTTCATGCTTTCTTCAGGGCAAAGAAGCCAGTAACCAAACACACTAGAGCAAACAACCAGTGGCCAAAAGCCTCCCAATGCAAACAGAACCAACAAGTCCAACAGAACCAATATCAAACCAGAGAACCCTAGCAGAAATACAGGCCAATGTGTCAAGCCCAACATAACCAATGTCATACCAGAGAATCAAAGCCAAACCAGCTGAAGCAAGGGACACTGTTGCAATACCAACAGAACTAATGTCAAACCAGAGAATCCAAGCCAAGAACCTGACAAGATGATGCCAGGAAGTAAAATTGAAGGAAAATAGTCCTTGGAACCTTAAAATGCTGGGGCCCCCCCAATTATTCCCAGTTATTTCTTAGAATCTTGAAAAATCCTGAATACCATCCAGACACCTAAATAGCTCTGGAAAATACCAATAATCCCCCCTTCCCCCGGTATATATTCAGACTGGCAGTATTCAAGTGCACAGCTCTAGTGCAGAGAGCAACACACCATGACACACACTGGAAGCTCCCACTAGGGAAGATGTTATATCAGGCTTTATTAAATGTATATATGATTATATTTGTTCCAGGAAGCATGTGACTCTTTACTCCAAAGTGAAGGACTTCCTCTACGAAGCCTTCCCCCAGAAACTTCAGAACTTTGCCCTGCATCGCAGTACAATATGCTCTCAAAAGGTAATGCACTTTTGACATACTATAACTTTGGTTACTGCTGATTGAAAATCAGTTGAAAATAAGGTTGCACATGTCTCTGTAGACTGCCAACAGCATGCTAAATACTGAATGGCTATCTTTCTGTTTATTAAATATACATTTACTCTACCCTTCCACAAGGATCTCAGGGCAACATATTTATTATTTATTTAGATTATTTGTAGTCTTCCTTTCTTACTGGGACTCAAGGTGGATTACACAGAGCGAGCCAATACAGTCAACAAGATTGGATGTTTAATTTAGGTTGTAGGACCAACCAGAAGTTTAAAAACAAAACTGAAGCAAAGCTTCTTCTGTTTTATTTTCATACCTTGTGATGTGCAAGTTAGGCTGTGAGAGAGAGTGACTGGCCCGGGGTCAGCTAGCAAGCTTTTTGGCAGCATGGGGGTTTGAACTTAGGTCTCTTGGTTTCTAAAACTTCTATAGGTTCCACCAAGCCTATGGTTGAGGACAGCAGTGGTTCTTCTTTTGGCCTTACTACAGCCTTCACTATGTCTGATTCATGACCTTCCTTTAGGAGGGAGCATAATTTTATGTAGGCCATCGATAACTAGTCAATGTGCATTGCAGTGTACTGATCTACTGTTTTAGCTATTTTTCATATTGTATTTTAACCCCTGTATTCTAATGATGTTATGCCCCATCCTGAGCCCTCCAGGGGAGGGTGGTTTCTAAAGAATAACAATAACAATAACAATACACTATAGTGGCTGTCCATCTGTTTCGGTGCACAGTTTGAACTGCTCTTCATTCCTCTAAAGCCCTAAACAGCTGGGGGCTGGTGTACTTGAAGGACTGCCTCTTTCCATATTGTCCAGCCCACAACAAGGGTGTTTTCTTAAGCTCTGCTCTCTTTGCCTTTGCCTGCAGCTATGAGGCAGATAGTAATAAAAGTACAGATTTGTTAAGTGGTGGTGCTTTGCCTTGAGAATACCCTCTCCCTTGATCCTCATCTGGCAGCTACCTTACTCTCCTTGTGGCACCAGGCTGTTGTAAATATTAGATTCCATGTCAAAAATGAAGTCAAATGAGGAGGAAGTTCTTGTATTTTATTGTAATGAAATATGGAAAACAGTTAGGCCAAAGGACCCATCAAAACTGACTGCTTTCTTCTCAGCATAATCAGGAAACATGCCTCAATCAATAGGAAAACAATTAGACCAAATGGTTAACCAAAAATTGACAACTTTCTTCTTTTTCTTCTTCTTCTTGAGCATATTCTGAACATATTCAGGAAATACATAAAGTTAAATACTTAAAATGACATCATCATACCATCATCATGGGAATAATATTCAAAAGGCATAATTGGTTACAAAAACGTAAACAACGTTTACATAAAAATCTCCTTATTGGTCAAATGTAAGAAAGGTGTGCCTATGCAATAGCGTCACATATTTACTTGACATGACCCAAGGCATATCGGCTAAAGCTTGTTCGTCCCCAAACAAAAGTATTCATTACTGATACGAGACTAAAATCCTATCTGACCCAGACATTGAAAGGTTTGCCCTAAGAACTACAGAATCATGTACTTTGTACCTATTATGTTGTCTGCTAGCAATATCAGACCTACAAGAGGAAAGCCTTCTATATAACAGGCCTTTCTAACATCCTAATAAAATATTACTTAAAGAATAAATCTATAAAAACCAGAGAAATATGAATATGAACAATCAAGAAGGAAAAACCTATATATGAAAATCTTTATATTCCCATTCATACTACAAGGCCAAGACATTGTCTTCTTACCCAGGCTTTTACCTAAGGGGTTCCTTGTTTTTTAGCTATTTTATGGTCTGCTGCTACTCTGACAATTGCCATTTTAGCCTAAAGATATCATTTTAGACTGCTGTGTTTATTTTATGGGCATTTATGTCCTGGCTTATTCTCATTGCTTTGGCTTGTTTTTATTGACTGATTTTTTAAAATGTATTAACTATTGGGTTGACTTGTTTTATTTATTTGTTCTTATTGTCTTGGTTGGTTTTTGCTTTGTTGTTTTAGTTCTGAGCCACCTCAGTCAGGTCTGGAGATACAAAATACAAATTTTCTAAATAGATGCATAAGCTTTTGTCCCAGGAGACTTTGAATAGCATTGACAGTAGGGAATGAACCAAAGTGGAGAGAGAAAAAAGAAGGGGGGATGAATTGGCAGCATGCAAATCAAAATAGGTTAATTACAGTGCCATCCTAGGAATGCTTTCCTGGAAGTAATCCCCATTGAGTAGACCTGAGCAGAATTCTAAGTAGGCCTGTTTAGGATAATTGCTTTCTTAGACTGCAGGCCCATGGGGCAGGCATCCAAAAATATTCTGTGCTCTGTTTTAGGGCAGTCTTCTACTGCTTAGTAAACATGTGCACTATGCCAAATTCATGAAGCTTTACACAGAGGAACCCTAGTTCATTATTCTGTGTGGGGTGAATGCACAGGAAGCAATGCATAAAAGGATACAAACTGGTTAAACAAGAGCAGAAGTTCAAGGGACAACTTTAAAGACCCTAAGGGGATGGTACAGCAGGCTTGTCCTGTCTGTTCACCTCTGAGTTAAACAGTTTGAGTTTCAGGATACAGTATTTAACAAGGCTTTCAAAATTATTCTTATCAGTTATCCCATCGAAAATATTGAGAACATGACTTGCTAGCTTGAGGTCATAATATTTTTAGAAATATCATGAAAGTAGTGAGCAGTCCAAGAGGTGTACCCTGAACTATCTCCTAATGATGCAAGGGATGCTGAGATGCAGGCCAGGATTCTCTGTCCAATCTCTTGATCAAAGGTTTGGGCCATCAATAGCAACTTAGTCTTCAGGATGTCATTCTTTCCTTTTCCCACACACCACTTTGAAGTTCTGCTGAACACTGTCCCTGGCAAAATGCACATTTACAAACCAATTCATTTCTTAATATTTTGTTTGTGAAAGGGGGGAGATCTTACTATAATAGTTATTTGTGTGTGTGTGTGTGTTTCTCGTATTTCATATTGCTCAAGGAAGTAACATGAAGCCTGAAGAGCATTTCTACATGGACTTCATTGCTTTCAGCTTTAATTCATGCATTAAAAGCCACTACTGTACTACTGCTGATGCTTGATTTGGATACGAACTCAAGGATGTCTTGTTACTGTTCACCCTGAAGCAAAAACAGAAAGCAAAGAACTGTGGCCAGTTTGACTCTTTCCAAGTTTCATAGTTCTTGAATGAGTGACCCTTAAGCAATGTTCACAAAGGGGCTTTCCTGTGCAATCTGATGCTTGTGTAATACAAGGTTGTCTGTGTTAGTCATCATGCAGTCAGCAAACTGGAGATCAAAAGCTCTGAACCAGGGCAGAAACCCCCTTTCTGCTTTCCTCAGATGAAAAAGATGTGTTCCTAGGTACAGTCAAGTTGCTTTCTTTCTGCTCAGTGAATTATTGATTCTACAAAGCATAGACCAGGGGTCCCAAGCATTGTGCCCATGGGTGCCATGTGCCCTGCCACTATCTTTCCTGGTGTTTCCCAAGTGTTTTTAAAAGTGGGTGGGTCCAGGTGGGGCTTTCGCCCAGCAAGGCTTCTGATTGGCCATTGGAGATTCGATTGGCTGTACAAATTTTTTTCAAACATTACATTGGCTGTAGCTGCCACTACAGTACAATAATCTTGATATGTCTGACTCAAGGTAAGCTTTGGCAGCCATTTTGTGGTTGTACCCACCATGCTATGTCAGAATTCCAAAGGTTCCCTCAGGCTTAAAAAGGTTGGGAACACCTGGCATAGAGGTTAAAAGTGTCAGACTAGGAGGCACTGAGAGGTTTGAAAGGCTGCTCAGCCTAAATTATCTCACAAGGTCATGTTGAGGATTAGATGCAGGACAGTAAAATAATGTTATAAGCCAATTTGGGTCACCACTAGAGAGAAAAGGTGGTGGGTAGTAGTAATGTTGCCAATTTCCCAGTCCTGCCAAGGGAATTACTGCCAGTGCTTCCCCTGCCCCTCTGCCAGTAGGGGGGCAGCATCATGTGGTGCCACAACATCATTTCCAGCCACAAAAAAGTGACATTGTGGCATTGCATTACACTGTTCCCATGTGTCTCTGACAGCCCAGTCCTCCTGTCTCTCTTGGCTGGCAACCCTAAGTAGTCGTGGTTTATCAAATGCTTTATGAAACGAAACCTTTTTCCTTGGCTGTCAACAAAGCCCGTCATCACTGCCTGACAGACATTTGCCTTGTGGAGATTACTGTGACACCATGCCATAAAAAAAATTGAAATTGTCCTGCCAAGAGTGTTGCTGTTTCCTTTCACTATCTTGTTCTCCATCTCCAGATAGTATCTGGGCTAAAGAATGTCTAAAAGTATTATGTGGTTCATGAAGCGTTAATGTTGGGAGCAGGGGCCATCAGTTTCCTGGTGGAGACTGGGAAGAAGAACCTGAGCAAGGGTTTTGCAGGCTGAATGCTGGGGTCGTTGTTTTGTTTTGTTGTGTTATACTTCAGAGCCTAAGTTGTATTATATCAAAACCAGTTGGGTTTTCTTCAAAGCACTGAGGCTTTTGACCTTGAGGCACATGAAGGAATATCTCTAAACTCCATTACTAGAAGAGTGCACAACCAATGGCCTTAATCCTACCTGGTAAATATTCTCCTAACAGGAAAAAGAGAGAATACCTTTTGAAGAATGACTGTTTGGTGAATCATGCACATTTTAAAGTGAGAAAATAAAGACGTATGGCCAAGATCCAAAGCATTCTGAAAGTAGTTCAGTGCCAAAGTAACTCCTAAGCTTACTGTTCTCAAACAGAACTCATACCACTTCCTCCCACCTAGCAAACTGGGGATGTTTCTAAAGTACTTGGTGAAGTGATCAAAAATGTTAACAGTTCTACTGGATGTATCCAAGCCTTTTTTGGAAAGTCAGCAATACTCATTGCTTTATAGCCGGTGTGTGCAAAATGACATGTTTGTAGGTTTTGTTGGTTGTTGTTTTATTATTTGAACACAAAACAAAAGATATGGCTTGTCTTCTTCACACAGACAGTCATGATGATCTTTATAGTGGGCCAAGCATGCTGGTTACATTGAAGAAAAATAACTCACCGTCTCTGAGTACTCATTGTTATGATTCTCAACAAAGCTTTTCCTCGTCTGCCAGTTCTAATTCTTCAAATTCTTCATTGCAATTGCTGCCGCCAGCCGGAATAAATTCAGGTACAGTGGTGCAATTTTTACATACTATTAATTATCATCCATTTGGGCATTTATTACTAGGATGATGGATGTATCTAAATAGGGAACAGTAGAGCGATATATAATTTAAATTTGACTTTTTTGAAGGCTTACCTATCATTAGTAATTGAATTTTATTAGTATATAAAGTGCTATGATTCTGTGAAAAATATGAAAAATTGCTGTAATATTTTTGAAAATGGAAAAGTAATTTTTTTTTAAAAAAATATCTCTAAATAGGGGTTCTCAGCCTTTAAAATTAATGGGGTGGATCCAAGTAGTCTTCCTCCAACCTAAGGAGCTTTCATGCAACATAAGTGGCTCTTCTTCCAATGAAAGAGCCACTTAATCCCCCCCCCCATGTGGGATTTTTCATTGGGAAATGCCAAGGGTCATGAAGAGTTTGTTTATTTATTTATTTATTAAATTTATATCCCGCCCTCCCCAAACGGGCTCAGGGCGACTAACAAGAGGCATATGCCATGATACAACTACTAAAAACAGAATAAAACAGTCAATTTCAAATAAAGTGCCGGTGCTCTAAATAATAAGCTCTGATCAATCCAAGATGGGGTTCCACAAACCAGCATAACCCATCAGCATAAGTTCCGGATGGTACTGTCGTCCTTTCATAGCCAGTTCTTCAGGTCGTCTGGTCGTCTTTCCAGGGCCAGCTCACATCCTGATAGAATCCACCGTCAAAGATGGCAGCTCGGTGGTGGTCCAGTTGACTCCCCTTGCCCAGCACTGTAGCCCCAATACTACCAAGGCCCATCACGGGGGCATTTTAGGGTTAGGATTAGCATGTCTGCAAACCTGTAATGGAACTCCCAACCCCTACATGTATTTTGGCCCCTACATAAGTATAAATGGGCACTGCAGCAAACTGTTTTTGAAGGAAGTGCTGCTAATTAACACATAAAGATATGTAAATGAGGACCTATTGTGGAGCTTACTTTCATCTAAAAAGCAGATTGTTTCATTTGAAGAATAGAGGGTTAGATCCCATGAATCCGTTCTGCAGCACTTTCCTCCAGCACAAGCCTTGCACCATAATAAAACATTGTTGTTAGAAGAACAGATCCACTGGATCCAACCCATGATTGTGGTATTTAAACTTCTGACAAATAGATAGTTCTGTTCACATCTTTTATTGTTATTTGTACAGTTCCAGACCCTCATTTGTGTCAATTCTTTTGTTAGATCTTATATTGAGGACTGTGCGCCATGGTATTGCTCATCAGTGGATCCAAAGTAAAAGAGAGGAAATTGTGGACCAGATGACTGAAGCTTGTCTTAACCAGTGTTTGGATGCACTCTTATCAAGAGATTTAATCCTGAAAGAGGATTATGAACTTATCAGTACCAAACCTACAAGGACATCAAGAGTCAGGCAACTGCTTGATACTACAGATAGCCAAGGAGAGGAAGTTGCTAAAATTATAGTGCAAAAACTGAAAGACAACAAGCAGATGGGACTTCAGCCTTACCCAAATATATCTACTGTGAATAAACCCACATCTCTGAATTTATAGAAGGTGGAGTCAAGAACTCATGTTATCTGACAAGTCGGATTCTTGTTTCTGAAATGTCACTTTATAACTTTTGCCTTATTGGTCTACGTAGTATGGAGATCTTTTTTTTAAAAAAGGGCTGGTAAGTGAAAGTATGGTATGTATGTAATACCATTGTCATTTTAAACCTTAAAAATATTTTTACACCAAACACTTGGAATTTGATACACATGTTTTGTGGACCTATAGAGAGAGGAAATATATAAAATATTACAAAAACATGAGCAGCTTCACAATTTTTTATTGTTTTCCTTTTGCCAGCTAAAACTGCCTTTGAGAGAAAAAGTTTAATTGGTTTAATTCATTGGGTGGTTTCCCCGTTGCCATCACTGCTGCTGATACAGCACAGCAGTAACAGGCCTCCCACACAATACTTTCCCCTGCAGTTTCCCTGCCCCAGTCCCCCAGCAAGGATCATCCCCTCTCCTCTGAGCCACTGGGGCTCTTTCAATTTTTTTTTAAAATATCAATTTCGTATCTATAGAACATTATAACAATAACTGTATCTTTTTTTAAAAAAACCCAAGGGTCTCCAGCGTGGTGCCTGTGAGCATCACTGTGCCCGCTAACACCTTTCCTGGTGCATGTCAAGTGTTTTTAGAAAGTGAGTGAGGGGGAGCCATCCTTCCTGAGCGAAGACAAAAATGTGTAAACTGGAGGCCATGCCGAGTTTTGCCTAACAGCATTTCTGATTGGCCACTGGAGATCCAATTGGCTGTGCAAATGTTTTAAAAGTTGCTTTGGCAGCAGCTCTCACCACAGCATAAGAGTCTTCAGTGTGTGACTGAAAGTAAGCTGTGTGTATGCAAGAAAATATTTTTAAACAATGTGTTAATTTTAAAAAGCATCCTGTTAAGCAGGATGTTGAAGGATTACTATTAGAATTATGCGTGACCTCAGTCCCTGACATTCTGTGGTTGGCTCAGTTTATGGTTGTACTCACCACCCTGAATGTGAATTCCAAAGGTGTCTGTAGACTCAAAAAGATTGAAGATCCCTGCTCTAGCCATTTTATGTTGAAGATATGGCTTTGCCCTTACATCTCTGTAATGAAGGAGCTAGAGGCTTACTTTTTTGACAAAAAATGAAAGCTGGAATTTCAGAGAACCTGTTAACATTTATAACAGTATATCAGTATAACAATATGAAATCAATTTTTTTTAAAGGCGAACCAAAAAAAGCCCTAAATGGTGGGAGGAGGAAATGGCCATCACAAGGACAAAGTCAGGGAAAATGACAGCCAGGTGGGCAGAAAAATCAAAACTTTGCCACCCACGTGGCAGCCATCCTGGCTTTACTGTGATGTTTCCCAAAACTTGGGAGGTTTGAGAAACATTGGAGACAAGCCAGGGAAACCCTGGGAGGGTCACAAATGAACTACAATGTGTTGAGCTTGGCATATAACCCACATCATGTAAATCTCTTTGATCTAAAATTATGGTTTTCGGACTTTCTATCCAAAGAGGAAACCTTTCCACATTGATTTGTCTGCTAAGAAAATCCTGTCTGTTTGATCCTGCAGTCCCACATATTGTTGGGCCATTTTTCCCATATGACACACACATGCTGGAACATTTCCAATCCTCACCTGAATCTATTGCTGAAAAAAATCAGTAGTGCTAGCAAGCTGCCTTTCAGTGAAACTTGTCTGCCATGGATAAACTTTTCACTGAAAGACACCTGGTAAGTTCTTGGTGTCCTGTTAGTGTCAAATAAACTTGGCTGATTACTGGTTTATTTCTAAGTGCAATTCAGTATAGCTTTTTACCTTTAAAGCTCTGAATGTTGTGGGACAACTCAAGGATTGTTTGCTGTCCTTGTATAAGCCTGCCCATATTTGAAAACCATCTGCCAAATACCTCTTTTAGGTGTTCCCTGCCTTCAGAAGTGAGATGTGTGACCATTAAGACAGGGCCTTTTTAGTTGTAGTGCCTAGATTGTGGAATGTCCTACCTGGCATATGTGCTTATCCTTTTCAGCATCTGTTTTCGTTTATTCAAGCTTTTGGTAGCTTGTAACTCTCTACCATTAGTTTTCCTGTTGGCAATATTTGAATTGATACTCATATCTTATTTTTCTATTATGTTATGCAAATTTATGTTTCTAATTATGATTGTTTTTCATTTTACCGCAATGTGCTGTGGAAGGCTGAAAGGCAAGGTACAAAATACTTTCAATAAGAAACAAGTTTTCCAAGGAACTTCAGAATTCATCAGAACATAATTTAGCAATGAATACTCTTACCACCACCACTCCAAAATTAGGGCATTTTTATCACTGTCCTTGATTTCTTCAAGGGAATATAAACAGAGTAGAGATGCACTCCACTTCATCCATGTGCTTCTGTTTAGCAAATGCCTCTGTTTAGCATTGAAATATCAGTAAAGAGGAAACTTCATTAGCCGTCATTCAATGGACGTGTGCCTCCTTGTGGAGATAATATAGAATGTACTGCTGTACAAAAAAACATGCTTTTAGTACACCATTTAAGGCATGCATTTCTGAATGATCACTATAAAAATCCTTCTCTTTGCTTTTCTGAGTAAAGCCTATGAACCTAGTAAAAGCATCAGCAGCTGGGCATAGCTTACTAGAAGCCATGGAGCAGAAGGGAGAGTTTGTAAAGTAGGTCACAGTATTAAATTTATATGAACTTCATCTGTATTAGAAACTACCTGACCTTGCTGAAACCAGCACAGCTCAACTCATTAGGGAATCTTCTGCTTACATAACCCTCCTCTTATCTATATCAATTTGGATAGACTGGAGTCAAACCCTAGGAGGGTGCTTTTATTGGCTCTTACCTTAACAAGACTGATAGTCTTATTGAGAAAATATTGTGTTTAGATTGAGTCTATGTAGTTTTTAAACATTTTTATGACCCACAGTTAAATGTTTTATGACTGCATATATCAAAAGCATTAGTGACCTGCCCAGATAGTGGAGGCAACATAAACTAACATGAGTTCCCAGGACTCCTTGGCACACAAAAAATCACTCAGAGCTGAAGTGTAAATATTGCATGTGCTTAGCAGTGTTAAGACAGCTGAAAGCTACACTAAATAATGGGATCAAATGTCGTGCTTCTGTACGAGAAAGACCCTCTCATTTTATCTTTGAATGTGCTTTAATGAGGCTGTTGCAATTAGTGATAGATGAATCCCTTTCCTGTAATCCTGGAATTCAGGGGTATCTAAATGAAATTGATGGGGATTAGATTCACAACAGACAAAAAACAAGGCAAAATTCGTTTCTGGCATTTGCTGCCACAAGATATGGCAATGGTTGCTGGTTTGGATTACTAAACAAGGACTAGACACATTCACAGAGGACAAGTCCATCACCAGGTACTGGCCATGATGGCTAAAGGGAATTTCTGTGTAGCATGCCAATGAATACTAGTTGCTGGGAGTAATAGGAGAAGGTGTGTTACTTTCATGGTCTGCTTGTGGGCTTCCTGGGTTCGTCACCGCAGGAAATGATAGTGGACCAGATGAACCTTTGGGCCAGTCTGTGAGGACTGTTATGTTCCTGTATGTTTTATTCTTAATCCCCTACATTCAGTTCAAACTTGGCTGCACATCCCAAACTTCCTCTAGGAACAATGGAGAAAAAAGTGTTTTCCCAAGAGATCTGCTTTGAATCACAATATCTTGTCAAATGCCCATCCTTGTAATGCCACTTAGGAATGGCATAATAGTAGAAAGGAGGCACCAGCTGATTACACAACACTTCTGTGATTGCTGGATTGCCAGTGGAGCAAGGCCACTATTTCGTAAACCACAGTGTTGTGGTGGAAAGTGCCATCAAGTCACAGCCAACTTACTTTAAACCTGTAGGGCTTTCAAGGCAAGAGATGAAGAGAGGTGGTTTGCCATTACCTGTCTCTGTGTAGCAACTCTGGTGGTCTCCCATTCAAGTACTGACCAAGACCAACCCTGCTTAACTTTTGAGAGCTGGCATGGGCTATCCTGGGTCACCCATGTCTAGTCAGTTTCAAGGAAGGAAGGAAGGTCAGTTTCTCAGCAAGACTAAGTGAGGAATAATCAGGTTCTGAGCATGCACCAAAAACAGCTAGTAGCCTCCATTTCCTGGTTTGCTGCATGCCAGCTGTGCAAAAATGGAACATCAGTTCCAGATTTGTCTTATTAATAATTATGAATGGAGGGGGGATTTTATGGTGGGAGTGCCTGAATAAAAATGGGTGCTTGGAGCAGTGAAAACTCATGTTCTGAAACTAATATTGTCAGCCTTACTAAGTTGACCCTTATTTCTGTTTCATTCATGTTAAGACAAACACGGTAAACATGAACCTGCTGTTAGCAACAGCCAGTTTTCTATCCAAAAATCTAGTTCTGTTAAAAAGAGAGCAGGTTTGAAACAGTGCACAAAAATATGTTGTAACGATTCCTTGTTTATGGGTGTGTGTCACTTTAAAAGTTTGGTTGCATGTGATAGTCTAGAGTGCTTGAAGAGGCAAGAGTGGTGTGATTGGTGAGTGACAGAGAGGGGGAGGGGTTCTGGAAGTGATGCTGTGTGGATGAATATGTATGTCTATCAGGAGTGACAGTTTGAGGTTTTGACAGTTGAAGAGTGACAGTTGATGAAGACAGTGGTGGTTGGAAGTTAGTTCGTTCTGAAGTCTGAGAGAGAAGCAGTTTGTGTGTGTGCAGTTAAGAACAGCTGAGGTTGTTCTGAGAGAATAGTAAAATGTAAATGAAAGTAATTGAAGACAAAGTTTAGGAAAGGCTGTATGTCATGGAGAGAAACAGTGAACTTACATGACCTTGAGTTAAAGCTACAAAGTTACATGCCAAGATCCCTGACAGTGAAGGGAAAAGTGTGTGAAATACCAAATTGTTTAGTATTTACCCATTCCTAGTTACAGTGTTCTACCATATTATTTACGAATTATATCAATAAATCTACTTTTATTTAAGAGACCAGTTCTGAAAGAAATACTTCCCAGGAAACACATAGACCCTCATGAAAGCCTAAAAACTGACCTACCTACCCAGTGATAGAAATATTATAAAGGTTTGAAAAGCCTTAAATTTCCTGGTGGCAGCTGGATATACACAGTAGAACCAAACATAAAGAACACTTTTAAAGTAAAACCAGACCTCCCCAGTTAAGGGGTCATCACATATGTACTGGGAAATTTCTGTTTCAAGTATTGCCTCAGACATGAAGCACCTAAATGGTCTTAAACAAATCTGTCTGTAACATTCAATCCCCACATTTGCAATACCGGAAGCAATAATACTGACTTATCTATCAGAGTTGATGTAAAGATCAGAGATAACGTAGGCAAAGCACTTTGAATACTTAAAGCACTGTACTTTTATCTTGGGTCCCGATCACACGCAGAAGTAGCCGCGTGAGTGGCACGACTGCAGGGTGGATTTTAAGGGTGCGATCACACGGGAACATCTGGCAAGCGTCCCGCACCCGTGGGCAACCCGTCTCACTCTGTCAAAGATGCGGAGTTAAAAAATACCTGGGAAAGTGCAGTATCAAATGGGTTGCGAGGGGCCGCAGACAGAGTTTCCCATGTGATCACTCCAGCACGCTCCAATTGTGTCACTGATCCCTTGATGAAGTGTGCTGGGAACAAACGGCGAAGGAAAAACCCCAATTCACCCGCTGCTGTGTCTGATCACGCAGTGGCGAATCAAATTACTGTGGCGCGAATAGGCTCGCTTCCCCCCCTCCCACGTTTTCCGGCATTGGTGACCGGGACCAGTGTTAAGTAAGCAAGATTTGCTAGTGGGCTGCTGAAATGAGAAGCATCATTTTAATTCAGAAAGAATTATGTGCTATTATATGAAAGAACCTTAGAGAGTGCACTAACTTTTTTTATGTATCAGAATGCAACATATTCACTCACACAAGGATTCCACAAGCTATGTTCTTTGAACCCCCTTTTTTGTTACACATTTTGAATGTTTCCCAGTCTTGTTTGTGTGTGTAAAGTGCTGTCAATACACAGCCCAATCTTCTTAACTGCCTGCTGTATGGAATTGGCACTGATCTTCTTAAAACATTAGGCTTTTTTCTAAAGGATGTAATGCAGCAATTGACTTTGCTCTAACAATGAGTGCATGTTCCAAAACTCCTGGCAAGAACATTCCCTGTAAGGGCAGTGGTGGCTTTGTCTGTACACTGTAGTATATGCCAGAGCTTCACCCTGATAACAATGGAAATATTTTGTGCTCCAGGTGCACCTAAGAGCACACAATATGTATTGGAGTAAACATGTGTGTGTCATTTCATCTATATCCCATCTTTCTTCTAACACAAAACTCAAAGCAGTGCAAATGTGATTTCTACAATGTCTTCTATCCAGTCACTTCTATCCAGACCACCTTAGCTCCAAGAAGTTTGCTGTATCACATGCATTCTAAACATACCAACTGTGGTCACACACACTAAATAATCCACTTTCAATCCACTTTCAAACTGGATTTTTACTGTGTGAACTGGCAAAATCCAGTTGGAAAGTGCATTGAAAGTGGATTATTTAGTGTGTGTGACCGCAGCCACCCTTCATGTAGTGAGTTACAAGGACATAAGAGGTGCCTTGCTAGAACAGAGTAGTGATCCATCTAGTCCAGCATTTGTCTAGATTACTAAATAAACAATGGCAAGGCTCTGAAGTCAGTAACAGCTTTTCAGATCTTATCTAGTACAAAACATCTTCAGGCAATTGGTACATTCTAGGAGCCCGCATCTTTGAGAAAAGGGAGAACAATGGGTTCATATTCTCTATCTAGCTAGTACTGCTCATACGGCTATCACATTACAATAATAGGGACTTCCGATTTATGGCGACACGCTGGCAGACGCATCTCCTGGACCTCCTGGGGATGTGATCTGTGCACCAGCAGAAAGGGGGGGCAACGGGTCTTGGCAAAAGGCTCCTAACCATGGGGCTTTTGAGGGGCAACCACTTCACCAGCGCAATGCTGGGGAATTGAGGTGCTCCTCTGCCCCGCCGGTCCTGCCGCTGAGTGTCCGTATGGATCTAGAGCCACTGACCGGGACAAGCATCGGAGATCGAGCGTTTTAAACGTGTTCTGAGTGAGGTCGTATGACCAACAATGAACAGTGAGTTGAGTTAAAGCAAATATGGGAATTTTAAAAGAAAGTTCCCCCCGGAAACGGTGAGAAAAGCAAGCGGGGGAGGGGGCCCTTCCATACGCATGAACTAAAAAATTATATACCAAGGGGCAGAGCGGAAGAAAAAGCATTGAAATCTATTTTGAGAGACTTACCAGAGCACGGATAGGCATTTGGGTGAATTTCAGAGATTTTAGCAAGTTTTCACAAAAGTAAACAATCCATAAAGATGGCGGGGAAGAAGGCAGAGAAAGACAAACTAGCAAAAGTGAAACCAGCGGGGAGGCATGAGCCCTCGACCGGAAGAGTCACTGAGTTCTCCAAAATGTTGGCAGATTCCTTGCACCCTCTGCTGGACCAGATGACTAACATCAAACAACAGCTGACAACTCTAAATCAGAACCTTCCAACTCAGCAGCTCCAACTGACTGAAACTTTAAAAATGACAGAGCAAACAGCTGAGAAGGTGAAGGAAATGGATGCCAACACTCAAAAAGTTAAGAAAAAGGTGCAAAAGCTGGAAAAGAAGCAAGCTTCGGAAGAATCTCAACTTTTACAGCTGCAAATGGAGAAAGCAAATTTGGTCCTCCAGTTTCAAAAGGTCCCAGAATTAAAAGACGAGAATCTAAAGCAACTTTTGAGTGAAGCATTAGCCCCACTCACAGATTTGAAAGCGGAATATCTTGCAAACGAAATGGATGTGGTCTATAGGTCCTATTCCATGTATATCAAGAAGAAGAATCTGCCTGGGGAAATAGTGGTCAGATTCTCGAAGAGACATGTGAGGGATTCAATCCTGAAAGCAACTACAGGAACACCCTTGAAAATCGGGGACAACATCATCAGGATTCTAAAAGACATCCCATTTGAAATAAGATAAAAGAGAAAGAAATACAAAGACTTAATTCTTTTTCTACAAACAAACAGCATTGCCTACAGATGGTTAATTCCAGAATACATCATTTTCAGACTACACGATAAAAAAGAAAAGATTGACTCTGTCCCTAAAGCATGTGAGTTCCTGAGATTGCAGCTGGGAGAGATGGCCGAGGCCACTAAGGAAGAAGATGACAGCAAATCCAGTGGCGAATTGGACTCAGTGTCTTCTGATGAGGACTCTGCTTCCGATAAGGGGGCGGCTGCCCCCAAACATGCATATCAATTGAGGATTAGAAAAGGCAAAACAAAATGAAGGCTGAAGGACTCTGAATTGTGCCTTAAAACTTTAGTCTTATTATTGGATGCTCTGGGGGTTCTCTTAAACAGTTAAATTAATGGATAAAAAGATAAATAATTTAGCATAACCGACTATGTTCAAAGTAATACTAGCAATTTAAGATTAAAGTTGATATAAGCTGTTGTTATGATCTCCTATTCTTGGGGTTATAGTTATTAGTGGTTTTCTTTCCTTTCTCCCTAGATGTAGTTACCCTTTCCCAATTTTTCGTTGTAGTTTGTAGTCTATTAAAAAAAATGCAATAAAAAATCCCCTCCGGGGGGCCAAAAAACCCCAACACTTTACAATAATAGGGTTGGATGCTATGGATCTATTCTGGCGACAGTGGTGCTTTTCTTTGCCACATGGAGTCTTTCCTTATGCAAGAGATTCTTTCTTCGGGGGAAGAACCTCTTACAACAGAGGATGACTGCTTGCACAGAAGGAAAGCACCACGGATAGAGGAATGAATCCGTGGGATGCAACGTAGGCGTAAGGCCTTTGTACACGTAACTTCTGATTCTTCGTTATCCTGACCTTCAGTTGCATTGCCTTCTGCATGAGCTGTGCAAGCCTAAGCAGAGTTATATCCTAAGTCCATTGAAGTCAGTGAGCTTGGAAGGGTACAACCCTGCTTAGGACTGCAGTTACTCTGTAAGTGAAGATCTCCTAGCAGAAAGAAAGAAAAAGAGAGAGAGAGAAATGCTCTGTATTTAGAAGACTTCTCCCCAGTCCTCCTGCTCAATTGTTTTGTATTATTGTACTTTATTTTTTATTGGTTCCTCTTTGGGGAGAAAGATGGGATATAAATAAATAAAAGAAATGAAATGCACAGAATCAAGGAACAAAGTAATACTAGAAAGAGATGCCAATTTTTGTTTCAGTTCATTCAAACTTCACATTTTGTGAAGTCCACCAAGGAAAAGGTATACTCAGAATCAGAAGCTCAATATTGCTGATTAGAAAAATAAACAAATTGTGCTGGTATTTCAAAGATAAGTTATTTACTAAATACTGATAGATATCTAGATTTATTGCTGTTCCCAAATTAGATTACAGGGATGCTGGTTTTCTGAGATTCCTTTCTGAAAAGAAAATATTTGACAAGAGCTGCCACCTGGCCAAAACTGTGTAAGTTGGGCTGAGGCTGATTGCTAGGCAAAGGTTTTGAATGTGCACGGGACAGCCAGTTGGCCTTCCCCCTTTCCTACCAACAGTTGCTATTGCCAGGGAAACCAAAATGGATGCTGAATTCTCAGAAGAGGTCAGAAAGCCCTCTTGGGTATGAATGGCTTGCTGCCCTGTTTTTACAGAAGCCAAAGGAAAGCAAAGAAAGTGAAGGAAAGTGATGGTAAGGATTTTGAAATCAGATAGGAAACCTTGTATAGTATACACAAGTAGTTTTCTGCTCCCCCTTTCTGTTTACTTTTTATTAGGTTCCTCTGTCTCTCTCTGCCTCCAATACCTGGATGGGGTGGTTGGCTGGCTGCAGGGGGTGGTGGCCCTGCTCCCAGGCTTGCCGCTCGCCAGTGCTCCCTTCAGTGGCCAAGGCCAGCTGCAAGTCAGGGTGCTATAGCCACATGGGTGCTGAATATAGCATTCCCTTCTCTACACAGTGTCTATTGTGCATATGAGGTCACCCTTCTTTTATTGAGGTCACCCAATTTATTTGATATTTCTGAGAAGACATCTCATTTATCAACACCAGCAGATATGCCATGCAGGGCCACGTGGCCTTTTTTCACACTGTATTGCAAGCTTAAAATAGCACAACTGTTACTATGTTACAGAAGGTTTTGGATTTCTGGGAACTGTAAATAGCATTGCAGCAATGAACCCACTCAAATGATTGTTTTGCAGTTGATTTTTTTTTTTAATCAGCACTGGCAGTGTCAAGCTTTTCCTGTGCAAGACTATTCTGTCATTTTTTGTTTAATTTTGTTGCAGAAGCCTTGTTTGTAGGCACCTTTGGTGGCATGACTCATTCCTGTTTTATTCACAGACTAGTTAAGACTAGGCTTTGTGGAGTAGTTTTCTAGACAAGAACTAGAAGCATTTTGGTGGTTACAGAAAACAAGCCACAAATACTGAACAGTCCTTGCGGGTCCCTGTTACCTTTGTGGCCAGAGAGGGTGAGAAGCTGAATGGAATAAAAAACCCTACACATCTGGACTGTGGCAATTAGAAACAGCAGAACAGGGTACCCTATATCCAGAATTACAGCCATCTAATCTATAGCTCTGAATGTCAGATGCTAGGAGGAAATAGGGGAGGGCCTAAGTCATGGTCTGGTGGTTATACTCAGTAGGTTCCTTTCAGCTGCTCTTTGCCTTCACAAACAAACTCATTCCTTGACCCTGGCCTCCTTGTTTTGTCTGCTGCATAGCAGAGAGAGAGAGAGAGAGAGTTTAATTTTCCAACACTCATTAACTTCTTAAGCTTCTGCTCACAAGACACTAGTCTGGACTGTTTTCCTGTTCATTGTCTCGGGCTGTATTTCACATTGGTTCATTCGGATCCTTGGATTCCAGCAAACTCATTCTAAAAAGGGGAACTTTATAACTCTGGAGGAAGTCTAAACAGAGTACATTGGTAAGATCTTTGTTTTATACGGGTTTTATTATAGATTGCCGCTCCTATGCTAGTAAGTAATATATATTCAGGAGGATAGGCTGTGCCTAGAAGAAAAGGCAGCTCCCCCCTCCTTAAGCCCCGAACAACAAACCATGCACAATGAACAGCCCAGCCAGCATCCTGTGATCAGTTTGGGCCAGCAGGGAGTAGGGAGCAACTTGAGATGTAATACTCTCTAGGCATCTGAATTGTGGGAATGAGAAAAACTGAAACAGTCCACTTTATAACCACAATCATAACCAACTGCCTTTTATGTCTGTGAATATCAGATGCTAAGAAGAAACAGCAGGTGATGGTTGTTGACCTGAAGGATGCTTCTAGAAATACTCCTAAATGGACTTCTAGATAGTCCAGCAAGTTTCTTCTTAATAAGAATAACATTTTTAACTATATTTTATTGTTGATGTGCTACTTCTTCAGAGCAATCCCTATCCCCTGTGGGGTGGGATCGGATCAGTCCTACGTCCCCTTATATGGATGGAGTCCACAGCTGGAGGGAATCTATGCCAATGTAGTGCCACGGTTGAACTGACAAAACCTTTACACCAGTGCATGTGGCTGTCTCCTCAAGTGGGGCTTCAAATACACATCTCTTGTGTTCCTTTGTATTGTTCTGCTCTGCAGAGCTACCAGGCAGCTCGTGCTGTTGTCTCCAATATATTTGTTGGTATGCCTTTTATTATTCCTCATCAAACTGGTTCTTCAGCAGACAGCATGTTGTGTGTAGGGTCATTAGCATGTCTGTAGAATAAATGGCACCCTTAAAGTATCTGAATCCTTCTCCTGGATTCTACATACAATATATTGGATCATGGGAGGCTTCTGAATCTGAACCTGCTGGTATCCTCTAGAGAATGGGCTTGTGCCTTGTGTGTGGGAGAGTTTC
>NW_015174876.1:90138-126762 GCF_001447785.1 Gekko japonicus | reverse complement strand
GTTACTGCATATTGATCGGTCCTTTCATGCACAAGTAAAGGAGTCATTACTAAGGAACATTGTGATTGGGAGGTGGAGTTTCCAGGGATTCTGTGGGAGTGTCTGGTATTGTTGCTAAGATCTCTTGGGTTTCTACAGCTATAGTTCTGTTGCTGGCTGTTCTGTGAACAGAACATAAGATTGCAACACAGTTACTTTGCAATTAGCCCCCAGTACTGTGAGACCATAGGATAAGGTCTGCCCATTTGCCAACTATTTAGTTGTTACGTTTCTTTGTGCCTTTTCCTTAAGGAACTCAAGATTAGACTTTTCAGCCTGCACAGTCTGAGATTAGTTGATTTTGCCAAGGCCATACATCCAGTTCCACTGCTAAATACTTCAAGACTGCTCTGACACTGCTCTGGTGTTGCTGTGTGTGTAAAGAAACATACATGAATGTATGAGAAAGTGCAGGGTAAAGATGCATGTGGTCTTTACTGTGTGATCTGCAGCAAGGGGTGTTTGTGTGCGTGTTTGTCTGAGGACATTTCAGACCTCTACCTGGAAAGCCACAGTGAGTAGTAGGCAACATTGTCATCGTCTACAGTAACTACTGTACTCTACCATACTGTACATTGTCTACACTGTCTACAGTCAATACTGCATTGTCAATACAGTCATTCAGAGGGTCTTACTCATTGTAGGGCAGCATGTTCACATGGCAAGGGACCATTCTTTAAATATCTTCCAAGCTACTACTAACCATTGTAGTGCCCAGTTCTTTCTAGGGAGGGTATGATTGTTAGGAAAGAAGTGTTTCTTATTATGCGATGAAATTTTCTGACCATTGACCCTAGGGTTGTGAATCTCCAGGTGGAGCCTTGAGACCTCCTGGATTTATAATTGATCTCCAGACTACAAAGATCAGTTCTTTGGGAGAAAATGGCTAGTTTGAAGGGCAGATTCTATTGTCTTACGCCCCACCGAGGTTTCTCCCCTTCCCAAACTGCACTCTCCCCAGCTCCCAACCCCAAATCTCCAGGAATTTCTTCACCCAGAGCTGGCGATCCAAGTTGACTTTCCAGCTTGGCTAATTCGGGTCTGCATAAGTGACTCATGAAATTATTTGTTTCTCTCTGAGCCTTGTAGTCACATGGTGAGCACATGACTGCAACCATCATTCTATTCACTGCTCTGAAAATGGGTTGCTTTCTGTTAGTACACTCTAAAATCTCCCATTGTGACCACTTCAGTCAGAAACTGCATTGCACTAACATCAAAGGTGATTCCAAAACACATTTTAGAGAACTCAACCCTCAAACAACTAGAGAATTTCTTCGCATGCTGCAAATTGAGTTCATTTCTAGGAATACTGGCTTGAGCCCCGACAGTTTTATTCATTAGTAAACTTGAGTTGTTCGGCTGAAAAATAGTTCGCTCCTCTTGTTGATTTTATTTTTTCTGCTATGGGGACACAAATAGCAGCACACAGAGAGAAGGGGCCATTCATAGTCGTATCACTTACCACCTCCCATCACACAGCTGCTTGATTGCTTAGTCCCTGAGGTCACTGTTCTGTTCCTGAAGTTACTGCTGCCTTATGCTAAATGAAGCAGGACATCGGTTATACACGGGTAAGCCTCAACCTCCTCTCTTCAATTTCCCCCCTTTATTGTAGACTAATGATAGTGTTCTCCTATTGATATTCTTAAGTGAGATGACCTGGGGACTGGTCATTTTAAGGGCAGACTGTGTGTTATTTTAAAATATGTTTAAATAAATAGAAACTGTGAATATTGTGAGCAGTAACAGCTAACGATCCGCGCTCACTCCTCCCTTTTGCCCCGATGGTACGTGTCAATTTCACACAAGCTGCTGCGTGGCCGCATTTTGCCCCGCAGCTTTGTGCGATTTTCCCCGTGTCTACTCAATCCTCAAAAAACAGGATTGAGTAGACACGGGGAAAATCGCACGAAGCTGCGGGGCAAAATGCGGTCGCGCAGCAGCTTGTGTGAAATTGACACGTACCATTGGGCCAAAGAGAAGAGTGAGCGCGGAGCAGCACTTGTGGGAAATCACCCACAATTTTCAAAGAGGAATGCTCTTTTATACAGGATAAGAAGCACTGTTCACTTCTACTGAAATTGGGGAAACATATTTGTTTTGCTCGGTGTGATGTCTGGTGGGGGTTATTTTTTGTGACGCTGAGCCTTGTTTTGTATATTTGGCTTGCTCTTGGTTTGGCAAGCGCTCACATAATAAACACTTCATTTACAGCTTGCATTTGGTCATGCTCAACAGCTATGTTTTGAAGCTTGATACAAGCATGACTGAATTTTCAGTGCTGTAGCTGGCACCATTTGCTCAGTGGCTGGTTTAAAAAAAAAAAGAATCTTGTACCTTTAAAAACTAACATTTTTATTGTAGCATAGGTTTGGGCACTGAGATCTGTGAGCCAGCCTAAACTTATACCACAATGCATCAGTTAGTTTTTAGGGTGCCTCAAGATTCTTGGTTACTTCACCTGCTGTAAACTAACACAACTGCTCTGGGATTGGTTTTATATTTTCCACAGACATTCACCAGTCAACTATTATGAGCTTTTCCTCCCACCCCAAGCTAAATTATTCCATATTATCTACACAATTTTATCCTCCCTTCCGCCAACTGTAAACCATCTTGTGAGGTAAGTAAAGCTTAGAGAAAGTCACACAGGGAGCCTCAGGATGGAGTGGGAATTTGAACCTACGTCTCCTGCTATCCTAATCGAAAACCCTAACCATTATAATCTTCAAATTCAGATTTGTAAATACAGTCATCATTTAATTAACCATACTGAATCATGATAAAGAGGAAGCAAAACATCATGACTGTTACACAACTCTGTTCCCTAACACATGCAACTAAAGGAGGTGGGAAAGGTGTGGTGGTAATCCTGAGGTGAAAGAATTGGTAGTATAGCTTCAGGCAACAAGTGAAGGTGCCAGTTTTGAATGCTACTCCAAATAGAAAAGTAGAATACCATGAAGAGAACTGTAATCCCACACTCTGCATGCCATGTTGGTGTTGTATTTGAAGGATTTTGTAATTTACCATTTGCACACTGAAATGAAGCAGTCCATTTTGTCAGCTCAGAGTCCTGTGATCTCATTCTTTTGCATGTATGAACCAGGCCTAAGTCAAAATCACAAAGGCCGCTTTAATATAGACGTTTTTCTCTGCCTTTGCCTGTTTTGAGGACTCATTCCATAACCAGGTTTTCCCCATCCTCAGCATGCTTTGTCCAAGCTAGTTTACTACTGCCTTCCATGTGGATACTCTGTTACCAATATTGATGCCTCTGCATTTGCAGAAGCAATGACTGCAGAATGGAACATTCCCTCCATTTGGATGCAGCCCAGTCTTACGAAGCCAGTGCTGGATAATTTCAAATCGTAAATCTTTACAAAATTATGAGGAATTCCTTTTTCTTTGGCTCTAGCATTCTATATGTAGGAAAAGTCGCTAATAGCCAACCCACCACTCCCACCTTCACTGTTTACTTAGAAGCCTAGAATTCTTAGCCCTCTTAGGTCAGCAATAAACACTCTAGGGACTGTGTCTGTGGGGGGGGGGAGGAACAGTCAGTGAGAGCAGGAAAACATCAGCTACCAACACGTCCTGCGGCTCCCATAACATGGAGGGGGGGGGCCCTCACACTGAAATACTTGGGGGGGGGGGTGTTACAAAAGTCAAACCACGGGTCTTGTTGAAGACCGGTATTTATAACATTTCCCACAACAGCCTGAAAAAGTTAAGGAAAAAAAATTACTGTGCTCAACTGACATCTTACTTTTTATCCAGTAAAGTCAATGCAAGATGATCATACCATTTCCAGTTATGTGTGGAAGGTTAGAGTGGATGCACCATATCAGAGATGCCTACTAGCGAGTACTGGGATTCATTTCTGTTATATGAGATGATCATATGACACTCCTTTTAGTATGGCAATCGTTGTCATATGGTCACATGGTATCATATAGTCAGGCTTCTGCAACAGAACTGAATACTATTCTGCTTTCTGGCACGTCTGATATGATGCAACTTTTTGGTAAGATCCACTCTCATTTGGATACCATGGCCTCTGCAACTCAATCTCAGAATGGGATCAGACGCTTTACTGCTCTTATAGCCTGATAATTCTGGTATAGTGCATGGAATGGAGTAGTCATGTGCTATAGCCCAAAGACTACTTGCAACTCTCCCCTTTTAGGTCCAGGTGCTTGAAGCAGGATTTTTTGGGAGAGAGGAGAGAGACAAAGCAAAAAACAATGGTGTAGTGGGAAAACAATTGTATTCCAATATAATAATAACCCCTGTGCATTTCACATTGAGCTTCCTCAGGAAAATCTGAGAAGTATTAAAGCAGCAATGCTGTCACTAAACTAGCTTGGGAGATACAGCTCATCTATATCCATTTCAGTTTTGTGTCTGGTTTGGTTTTGACACCCAAATTTGTTCAGCCTCCTGAGAATGACCTTTGCTGGGTTCTAGATGGGGTTACACTCCCCCACTGAAGGTAGTGATACCAGGGAGACCAAGGGTGTCTCTGTCCCATAGTCAGTTTGGAAACTAGACTGAAAAGGATCCAGACAATCTATTTAATCCATCAACTAAATCCACCAACAAATATAATTCAGTTGCAACCACACACTTGAGTACCATTCCTCCCCCAAATGCAAATTACAGTCCACCCATTGTTTAAGTCCTGTGGGTTCCAAGAATAGTTTCTTTAATAATGGACTCACTATTGTTCAGGGTTAGTAGAATTACCACACCTTGTTCAACATGCAGATTTTCTATTATCTGGTCCTCAGTCCAGATTTTCCAATTGCCTGTATTCTTTTTCTGCGTTAGAACATGTAGTATCAGAGGTCCTGTGACTCTGAACTTCTGACTGTGATAAATGAGTCTAAGTGATCTCCAAGAACCAAGGGCAAATGAGGTTATGCTGTAAAATGATCTAGTTACTCATTCAAATTAGCCTCCTGCATTTGTTTGCATTCCTCCTGTAAGGAAGCACTGACCCTTAGAACTACTCATGCCAAGATATGAGCAATGAAATAATGCCCTTTCACACATTTTGTGTCAAGAGTGTAAAGTTCAGACCTCATTATAAAAGTCAATCACTGAATTATCTTTGATTTCAAAGGGCATCAGGATGAAATCCGAAGACAAGACTGTGTGAGAACAGAGATGTCAGTACAAACTTTATTTTAGCACAGATATCTACTGAATGGGATCAGTGCATCAGTATTTTTAGGGCCCAAAAAAAAATTCCCATTTTTTTCCCCTTTGTGAAAATAGATCCAGGTGGGCAGCCATGTTGGTCTGAAGCAGTAGAACAAATGTATTTATTTATTCATTCATTCATTCACATTTATATCATGCCCATCCCGTAAATGGGCTCAGGGCGGGTTACAACATTTACATAAATACAATATAATTTTAAAACACATTATAAGCATATAAAATCAATAATCATAGCTTGCTGTAGGGAGAGTCCGGCCCATTGGTGTAGATAGGTATGACTGGTTATTAGTGGGTGGGAGACAGCAACCTCGGGGGGGGGGCATGTGTGGATGCCCACTGCCTCAGCCAAAAGCCTGGCAGAACAGCTCCATCTTGCAGGCCCTGCAGAATTGAATAAGATCCCGCAGGGCCCTGATCTCAGTAGGGAGCATGTTGCACCAGGTGGGGGCCAGGGCAGAAAAAACCCTGGCCCTGGTTCAGGCTAGGCGGACCACACAGGACGACACGTCAGCAGGCACGCCACCTCATTTTGTACCAGCTGTAATTTCCGGATCAGCTTCAGATCCGGATCAGCTGCGTACAGCGAGCTGCAGTAATCAAGCCTGGAAGTGACCATTGCATGGGTCACTGTAGCTAAGTCCTGGGGAGAGAAATACGGCTTCAGTAGCCTGATCTGCCTAAGATGGAAGAATGCAGATCTGGCCACTGCAGCAACCTGGGCCTCCATAGATAAGGAGGAATCCAGCGTTACTCTCAGGCTCTTCACTGGCTGGGCTGGCACCAAAGGTGCCCCTTCCAGTGTGGGAAGTCTGCTGCTCACCTCCATACCCCCATGACCCAGGTATAGGACCTCCATCTTTGATGGATTTAGCTTCAATTGTCTCTGCTGCAACCATCCAGCCACAGCGTCCAAAGCCTCAGCCAGATTTCCAGGAATGGAGGACAGGTGACTGTCTATTGACAGATAGAGCGGAGTGTCATCAGCATACTGATGGCAACCTAGCCCATAATTCCTGACTAACTGGGCAAGGGGGTGCATATAGATGTTAAATAACATTGGTGAGAGGATCGCCTCCTGTGGCACTCCACATTCTAGTAAGTACCACAGGGAGACCCTCTCACCCAGCACCACCCTGTGTCCCCAACCATGGAGAAAGGAGAACCATTTCAAGGCAGTCCCCTGAACACCTACATTGGCGAGGTGGTGGGTCAAAAGATCATAACCGACCATATCAAATGCTGCCGTTAATTCTAACAACAGCAGCAGCACTGACCCGCTTCAATGCAGATGTCTACAGAGGTCATCTGTAAGGGCGACCAGCGCTGTCTCCATCCCATGGCCAGGACAGAAGCCGGACTGGAAAGGATCAAGGATGGAAGCATCATCCAGGAAGGCCTGGAGTTATTTGGCCACCACTCTCTCAACCACCTTACCCAGGAGTCAATTTTGAGTCAAGTGGAACCTTTAAGACCAACAAAGGGTTATTCAAGGTATGAGCCTTCATGTGCATGCACATGAAAAAAGTGTGAATGCACATGAAAAAAAGCTGGAAAAGTGTGCATACACACGAAAGCTCATACGTTGAATAAACCTTTGTTGGTCTTTGTGAAAAAAGCTTATGAAATGTTCCCCAGTCCACAAAAAGTTGTGCCATAATAAATCTTTTTAGGTGCCACTGGACCTTCTTGGTGCACAAAAATGCAGCTACCCTTCTGGGAATCTGAACCAGTTAATAAACATGCCTTGTGATGTCTGAACTTGTAGCACCCATAATAGACTGGGAGAACGAGGCACTTTAATGCAGAGCTATATTAAAAACCTATAGGAATATTGTGTGATAAGAAGTAAGTTTTAGAAGCAGGGGAACTTAGAGTCACCCCCCCCCCCCCAGTTGCCAAGCCCTTCTGGCAAGAGACACACTTTAACTTTGTTTCAGTGTCCTTGGAACAAAGTCTTCAAAGCCAAATTTCCAGTAAGACATGTAAGGTAATGCCTAAGCCATATGAGTTACCCATTATTGCTCAGCCTCCTATTAATAATTAAAGGGGGTGGAAAGGACCAACAAGCTGCAGCCCTGTGGCAACCCGTGGGCTTCCTTGGTGGTCTTCCATCCAAGCCCTGACCAGGGCTGACCCTGCTTAACTTCAAAGATCCGACAAGGTCAGGCTAGCCCTGGGCCATCCAAGTCAGGGCAATAATTACCAGCGAACAATGAGGGTTTTAAATTTCAAACCAGACCCCATAAAACATTTTCTCTTTTGTTAGGCAATAGCTGTGTTTGTATTTGAAAGGTAAATGCCCACAGACACAAAGAGAGGTGGGCCTCAAGCTGGTACTGAATCCAAAGGATTTGCATTTTATCATTGCTGCTCACCAAGGCAAAAATGTCAATTTCAGTACCAACTTCATTGGGCTTTTCAAGGATTTTGTTGAGCAAGACTAATTCGGTAAAAGGATCTGGCTGGTTTTATTACCATGCTTTTCATGTTTATATAGTGTTGTAGGCTTGGGTTTTGAATACTTTGACAAAAGGAATGGTAATGACTTATTGTCAATATCTCCTCAGTGGGTCTTACGGATCAGAGAAAGGGTCTAGCCAAGTGCACGTCAGGGCTCGGAAGAGAGCCCACTGAAGGAAAGGGAGCGGATGTTTTTCGTGGGTAAAGAAAGCACAGCTTAGATGCTGGAAGAGAAAGAGAGGAGCACATATACACTGCTATGGGTTGGGGTAGTGGATTTGCTGGGGAGCCTCTATGCCTCCACCTGTGTTCTACTTGCACATTGGTAAATAAATCAAATGCTACAAAATGCCATTCATCTCCAGTGCTCGCTCTCCTACAAAGGGAACCAGCTCAGGTACAGCACTACCTCTGGAATATCTAACTGTTTGGGAAATGGAGGTCCCAGTCAGACGAGCCAGATGATCCGCTGCCGAAGGGAGGCAAATCATAGCCGGAGCAAAAAGAACCGCGGGAGCGTGATCTGACATGCCCCCGCAGCTCCGTGCTCCGGCAGCCGATCACACGGTGCACAGCAAAGCAGCAGTAGTGCGGTTGTGCGCATGTGCGGGATGGGGAACGGCGCCAGCTGCAACAGCCTACCGGCGCTTCCCCGACCAGACGCCTTCCGTTGGCCCGCATCATCCGGTAGGTACTGCTGTTTTGCTAGTACCTTTTTGATGTGCGTTTGTGGGCCTAAGGGACGGATCGGGGATGGGTGCGCGCCGCTTCCTGGATGTTGCGGTGTGATCGCACCCACTTGATGCACCCCCAGTCCGTCCCTCTTGCGGATCAAATCCTTCCATGTGACTGGGACCGGAGAGTGGGAGTGTAAGAATATCATTAGGGCCAAAACAGCCATGATGTAGATGCATGCATGCATCTGTGATGTGGTTCAAGGCTACACAGAATAGGACCCTTTAACAGCCCACACCCCTGATTTTGCTAACTGGTACCAGGCTTCCCATGCTGTTACTAGTATTCTAAAGGAAAAGGAACAGGCTATCTTTTCCACTTTAAAACTGCTCATAACAGTGCGAGGAGCACAGGTGTCATTAGTGACACAGCCTGAGTCCAAATTGTGCAATTTACCTTTTATAGACTGAAGTGAAATCACATCTGCTTTTGGCCCCAGGTATCTAGTATCGAGATGCTATGGTGTCATGTTCTCCTTTGGTCTCTCTCTCTCTCTCTCTCTCTCTCTCTCTCTCTCTCTCTCTCTCTCTCTGTGTGTGTGTGTATTTAAGATGGTATGTCTCTTGCATGGAACTCCTAAACTGTTGAATCCTTTCTTGGCCATTTGTAAATTGATCAGTGCTGTATAAATTAATTCTATTAATAAATAAATTAAATTATATCATCATATATTCAAATAGTGACGTGTGCCCCATCTGCAGATTCTTAAATCTGCAAATTGGGGATACACTCACACATAATTCTGCAAACGCGGGGGACCCTCCCCAGGCTTACAGAAAAATCAATAAAACGAAAAAGGGGGAATTAAAGCCCCCCAAAACAGAACAGTTGACCGCACAAACGCAAAGAATTCTTCTCTCAGTGCAGGCAGGCAGGGGAAGAGGCTTCTTGTCAGCCACTGAGACAAAGCTCCTGGGTAGCTGGGCTAACCTGGCATCAGGCAGGCTGAGGGGACATGCCATGGCAGCAAAGCAGAGGTTGGGTGGGCATCTCCCTCACAATTCTCACAGGTCCCTGCTTGTATAACCCTAACAGTGGCTCAGTCTGCTGCAACAGCAGCTAAATTAGATGGGATTTTGTGAGCTACGACATAAGCTACAGAGGTAATTAGTATAAAGCCCAGTAGCACTTTTAAGACTTACAGACTTTATTGTAGCATAAGCTTTCAAGAAACACGTCTCTCTTCATCAGATGCAATGAAGGGTATGAAAAAACTTGCCAGAGGTAAATAGGCAATAAGGGGAGGGGGGAGAGGATGCAGAAAGTGCCATGTAAATGCAAAGCAGTTGCAAATGTAATGAAAAAAGTAGAATGCGCAATCCAGGCTGGGTGTGACCCCTTCCTTCTATTGATGAATCTGAATGAAATACCTGAAAGGCAGTTACTTCTGGTAATGAGATAACCATCCAAAGTCTCTATTCAATCCTAGTCTGACTGAGCCAAATTTACATATAGATTCCAATTCAGCAGCTTCCCATTGGATTTTGGTTTTGAAATGTTTCTGTTGAATTATGGCCCCGGTCACACGAAGAATTTGCCACGTGAAAGGCACGAATGTTGGGCGGAGTTTTGGGGTGCGACCACACCGCAACATCTGGGAAGTGTAGCGCACCCGTGGCATCCCGCCGAAGATGTGGAGTTAAAAAGTACCAAGGAAAGTGCACTAGTATCCGGAAAACGCACGGTACAAGCGGGTGTCTGATCACAGGAGTGCTAGTATCCCGTGGCATCTGGCACCCATCCACGTCCCATCGCAAACCGGATGTTTTTCGTAAGCGCATGCGCACAAACATGAAACTGAAAGCAGTGCTGCTTCGCAGAACTTTGCATGCACACAAATGCGAAACACGTGTGTGATCGCGCTGCACTGCTTCTTTGCCACACTGCAGCATCGCCGTGTGATCACCAGCTAACAGCTGAAGCACGGAGACTTGGGGGACCGTGTGATCGGGCTACCACGCTTTATTTTGCTTTATTTTGCCCAAGTTATCTGGCCCATGTGACCGGGGCCTATGGTGACCTTTAAGTCCTTGATGTAATGTCCTGGTAGATTGAAGTGTTCTCCCACTGGTTTCTGTATTTTGCCATTTTTGATGTCAGATTTGTGTCCATTTATTCTTTTGTGTAGAGGTTGGCTGGTCTGTCCTATGTACAGAGCAGAGGGGCATTGTTGGCACATGAGAGCTTATGTCACATTGGAGGGTGAGCAGCTGTAAGAGCCGGAGATTGTGTAGTTGATGCCATTGGTTCCTGCAATCATATTTTCTGGGTAGATATGTGGGCAGAGTTGGCATCTGGGTCTGTTGTAGGGTCTGGTTCCTGTGTTGGTGACTCCGTTAGATGGTTCATGGTTGTTAGTGAGACGTTGTTTGAGGTTGGGGGGCTGTCTGTAGGCAAGGAGAGATCTTCCATCCAGGGCTTGTGAGAGAGAAGCATCATTTTCTAGGATGGGCTGTAGATCACTGATGATACGTTGGACTGGTTTGAGCTGGGAACTATAGGTGACTACCAGTGGTGTTCTGTTGTTGGTTCTTTTTAGTTTGTCCTGGAGTAGGATGTTTCTGGCTACTAGTCTGGCCCTGTGAATTTGTTTCCTCATTTGGTGGGTACTGCAGTCCCAAAAAAGGTAATTAGAATATTTACACACCTTTTAAATTTCTCTTGATGTAATCTGTTGTTACAGGTTATGGTTTTATATATGTGTTGTTATGTTGTGAAGGATTTTGCTTTCCAATATAACTATTTACATTCTTTTTCCTTTTTGTCAGTTAACTCCCTGCCTCCATAATCCAATAACATTGACTAAGAATCAAAACAGACAAGATCTTCATTGATCTTGTTGTCCAGTGTTGTCAAAGAGTAAATTTAAAGTGTACATGGACCCAATTCTAATTGGGGGTTGCATGAAGAGAAGAAAAGGGGTTTAATTCTTTGATAGGTGCATGGCTTTTCCTACCAAAGCCACACCCTTCCTGCAGGCCTTGGAAGGGGGAAAAAGACCAAAAAAAAGAGTGTCTGTCTTTTTCCCCTTCCACAGCTAATAAAGGTTGGGTGAAGACACCTTCAGTATGCAAAATCATGCAGGGAAAGGAGAATGAAACAGTCCGTGGTCATGTGGCCGGCATGACTAAACACCAAGGCGCACGGAACGCTGTTACCTTCCCACCAAAGTGGTACCTATTTATCTACTTGCAATTTCTTGCTTTCGAACTGCTAGGTTGGCAGGAGCTGGAACTAGAGACGGGAGCTCACTCCGTCATGCAGCAACTCGGGTCTTGAACTGCTGAACTACTGACCTTCCACAGCCTGCAGTTCAGCATCTTAACCACTTGAGCCACCGCAGCTCCGAACAAGCCTAATACTTATCTTTAAATGACACTTGGAGATCCATGAAGTGTGCCATGTCAGATTTTTCCTCTGCTTTTACTGGGAGCAGTTCTTTGGAGATTCAGAACCCTTTGTCCCATCTGTATCCAGATATACTGCCCCCTCCCAAGGCAACCTTCCAAGAAGATAGGGATTCATTGAGCATGTGAGAGGCATGAATCCACTTTTAGGGAACCCTAGCTTTTCACCCTTCTATCACAGTAACTTTGCTGCCACCATCCAGACTACCCACCCCACATCATATATCCCTCACAGTGGCCCATCACACTGTGAGTGGGGTGCTGTATGGGTGGTGTACAGGCATATGGCGTAATTATCCCCTTCTTCTCTGCCTGCTAACCCTCTAGCTTGGTTAGGTCTTTGCCCTCTGTATGAATGAACAGCCAGGACCATGGGTGAGCATTTTAAGCACAGTTTGAGATAGTTAAAATGAAAAACATATATCTTTATTTGATTGGAAAACACTCCTATCCCTAAGAACATAAAGGCAATTGGAATGCCTAGCAAAACAAGGCTACAGGTATTACAGAAACTAGCAAAAGAACCAAAATCAAGCACTCACTAAATTCTCTGAACACTGATTTTACCCTGGCATTACTCTGCAAAGAAATGGGTGCAATAGAGCTGAAACTTACAAAAATAGAAAAGAGTAAGAAAAAGTGAGCAGTAGCTCATGAAAGCTCATACCCTGCCACATATTTTGTTAGTCTTTAAGGTGCTACTGGACTCTTGCTGTTTTCTACTGCTTCACACAGACTAACATGGTTACCCATCTTGATCTATCTTATAAAAACAGAATGGTTATTGCAGACTTTACTTAGCTTTTCTGTCTGTTTCTGGAAGAGTACTGCTTGACCTATCCTGAAATGGGGGCTGTCCAGCCAGTGGGCTTCTAACCATTGTGGGCATCTAACCATGATGCCAGGGGGTTTTAGGGACTATTCAGTCAGGATATCAATAGTAATACATTTTGCATTTCTTTTTGTCAGTATAGCAAATGGTAATTCAATCTACAGCCATAAATGGGGATTTTTCTCCCCTGCAGATAATTGGAAGTTTTTATTACCTGGTTCCCATATGATCTGAGGGTGCTGGGGTGGTAAAAATAGCTTGTGTGTGTTATTTCACAACAGTCACACATTCCTTATCTACTGCGCAGCTCCCTCCAAGAGGTTCCTGTTCTCACCCTTTTGCAGACCTGCAGCTTTTCTGTTAAGAAATTAGTACATGGGATCACAGTTCTTTCAGACAGTGAATATGCCTACTTAAATAGCTTGGGGGGTCATATTATTAAAGAGAGGGGAAATTGGGAGAGGCTGTTTTGGGGACTCTGTGTCCACTGCCTTAACCACAAGATGAAGACTCAGTTCCCCCTATTCATTATTCTCCATTGTAACTACCAATGCCACTGTTTCCAGTTGCCGTGTGAGAGGAAAGTGCTCTGCCAACAAGGAAGCCAAGGAATGATGTCTTTCATGCTGCCCTGCTAACCAGTCAAATGGGAGTGGTGTTGTATTGAATGAAAAGCGGGAAAGGTTGATAGCAGGTGCTAGACAATCGCAGAATGAGCTCTCCATCTGGTGATTGATGAGGGACCTTGTTCTTAGGTTGCCCGGTGACCCATATACCTCATTTGTCTAATTGGGGGACTGCCCCCACTTATTGCCATCAAGTCACAGCCAACTTATAGCAACCCCGTATGCCATCCTCAAAAGTTCATCGTTGGTTATTATGGAACATTATCGAATAAGTGGGGAAAAGATGCTTGTGGTATTTGGCTGCTTGGTAAACAGAGCACTACTGCCACTTATTCTCTGACTAGGGGCTACCCAGATGGCTGGCTGACTGACTGACTGACTGACTGTCTGTCTGTCTGTCTGTCTATCTATCTATCTATCTATCTATCTATCTATCTATCTATCTATCTATCTATCTATCTATCTATCATCTGTCTGTCTATCTGTCTATCTAGTACTGCTCATACAGCTATCACCTTAAGCAGAAAATAGAACAAAAATATTTTAAAAGACCTTACTCAGTATTATTTCTTTCCCAGATGACTTATCTTTAAGTATGGCTATATCCACCATGCAGTAAGCTCTTTTGGAGATACCATATAGGAGATACCAATTGTCTGTGTCTTCTGTCCTTTGTGATGGCATTTTTTTACAAAAAAAAGACAAAACATTATCTCATTCTGCTTCTTTCCCAGGTAATAATTAATTGAAGATGACGGACCCTTGGATAATAGGTTGCAACAAAAATAACATGCCCAAGACTGAACTGGCCTTGGTGACAGAGAACAAAAAAGAAAAAATGCAGATGAAACAAGAAATCTCTTTGCTCAATGGCATTTCTTTAATAGTTGGGAACATGATTGGTTCTGGAATATTTGTGTCCCCCAAGGGAGTTCTGATGTACAGCGCTTCTTATGGACTTGCACTCCTCCTCTGGGCTCTTGGAGGGATCTTTTCATTGTTTGGAGCACTGTGTTACGCTGAACTGGGAACATCCATTGTTAAATCTGGAGCAAGTTATGCCTACATTCTGGAAGCGTTTGGCGGCTTTATAGCCTTTATCAGACTATGGTCTTCCTTGCTCATTATTGAGCCAACCACTCAGGCTGTTATAGCCATCACTTTTGCTAACTATATAGTTCAACCAATATTTCCATTCTGTGAGCCACCCTATGGAGCAGTTAGGTTGATTGCAGCTGCTTGTATCTGTAAGTAAAATGAGAGTCTGTCGGTGCGACTATTTTGTTTGATTGCAAAGGTTCAGAAGGTCCACTTTCATTTGCCTTTGGGGATAGGGGAGACATTGGTAGAAAAGAGTTTGGCTTCTTCCCGTTTCCTCTGAGAAAAACACAAGATTTCAGTTAACAGATGTTGCATGAAGATGAACAAAAAAATTAAGGTATTTAGGAGTTGCCCGAGAATAGTAGGGCTGGGAATGAATGAAAAATCTCTGCCCGAGTCTCTGGACAGTCACTTTCTATCAATATCCACTACAGAGCAAGATGATCTAATGTGTTTAGTCTGTATAATGCCTTATATGGGTGACTGAAAGAGATAGGAAACTGAAACCACAAAGGGAATCTTCAAAATAACTACCGTATTAGATCAGAAACACTCCTGAGAGTCATAAATAATTCTGCTCAGATTTTGAGCATACTGTATCTGGATTTCCCTAGTCTGGTACAGCAAGACAATATTTAGTTCTTATTTTGTAGGGACAATGTTCATAGGCCACTTCAATTATTTATATTTTATTTGTATATTTAAATACCTGACTTTTCTCCCAACTGGGACTCAAAGCAGATTGCGACATCATTCTCTCCTCCTTTGTTTCATCCAAGTTACAGCAATAACCCTGTGAGGTGGATTAGGCTGAGAGAGAGTGATTTACCCAAGGTCACCCAGTGAGCTTGCATGGCAGAGTTAGAATCCAAACCTGCCCAGGTCCTAATCCGATGCTCTAACCACTACACCACCACTGATTCCCCTTCATTTATGTGTGCATTATTGTATATATTTCAGTTACATGTCTGATTATACATTCTCAAGCTGTATCACCATGGTGAGCTACTCGAAAGCAAGAAAAAGTCTGCCCACAGTATAACCCATCCTTTGACAATGATCCTATGACCTAACTACTGTTTTCCCCATTTTGTAGATGGAGAAATGAGGCTGAGAGTTAGTCTTCCCAAAAGCAACATAAGGCATCTATGGCAGAGCTGAGCCTTGAACTCTAGGTCCCTCGAAACCAAGTCCAACTCTCTGTCTACTGGCTGCGACAGGACTTTAATTTTCTCTGTTGTGAGCAATCATTTTTATCTTTAAACCTCAAATGTAGATTGACAGCTAGTGCTCATTATAAAACAAATCTCCTGTAACTACTACCTCATGTCATACCAGAATCCAGTTTGTTTGCCTAGTTTTGCCTAGCTACCTAGTTTTATATGCTATAAAGGGGAGTGTAATTGCCAAAGGGTCTATTTTACATGGTTTTTGGTGATAAGCAGTGTGCTCAACTAAAGCACATTTCATAGGAAGCTGCAACTTTCTCTTTGAATGCTAGAGGGCACCAAAAGAATAAGAATCTCTCAACTGTATTTTCATCTTGCAAATGAAACAGCCGGAGTTGTAAAAACAGGATTGTTCCAGGTTTTGCACTCATATTTCTTTATTTAGATGGTTTCCACTTTTCCATAAATTGTGGCAGAACTCACTAGAAATGTGCAATTCAGAGTCAGAAATATCCATACTCACTGAATGGTGCTATATTCAGAGTGAATGATATGAATTATATGATGATTTCCAAGTTGGAATTTTATTGTTCCATATTTTCATAATAATTCCTGATATTTGGAGTTCTATTGACACCTACAGAAAGCAGGATAGGCTGCCTGCAAGAAGACAAAAGTGAAATCTATTCCTCAGACAAGCTGACCTGGTTGCTTGAGAAAGGCAAATGAAACATTCCCCAGACAGCCTAGCATCAAGGCTGGTGACAGCAGAAAGCTCAGTGTCCCCTGATATGTGTTGCCATGGTTTTGCTGGAAGGGGGACATGGCAGAGGCAGATGTGGAGGCACACATGCAGAAGCCCTGCAAGCCGAAATAGACTGATCCCCTGGACTTACTGGGCTGAAAAGGGCTCTGTTGGGGGAGGTCTGATTGAGGTAGCAGTGGGAGGGATCTCTTGCCCACCAAAAAGTGAGCCCAGCAAGTGGGTGTTCTGTTAGGCTGGGGACGTTGTCAGTCATTCCTGGAACCTGGATCTGTGGGGAAACTGGTCCTCCCCCCCCCCTTAAGATCAATCTACCATTACTGGGCTTTCCCTGAGGTGCCTTTTCAGTAAGAGGGAATGGCACACTCCAGTCCATAGTGCAGGGTATGCCATGCTTCAGTCTGCTGCCTCCTCTTGCTGCCCCTTCCTTTCTTCCAACTGCTGCTTCAGGACTGGGCTCACTCATTCAGCTGTGCTGTGCTGTGCTGTGCCCAATGCTGTTGGAGTAATTCCCACCCTCTCACCACTGTCTATCCACCTGTCGCTCCAGTCTGCCTGTCAGTGCTGCCCACAGCGTATTTTCCCACTCCACAGCACCAGCTCTCCCCTGCTCCACTGTGCCATGCCCAGTGCTCCCTGGTGGCATTTGCACACATTACAGTTCTTTCCTAATGCCTGGCACTGCCGAAGAGTTGCCAGGTACCCGGCAGGAAAGGGAGACCTAGCCCTGCTTTTCAGCCATGTTGCTGGCAGCAAAAAGAGCCCTAGGCTGGAATCATCGGCAACATGGCGACATCTCTTACGGTGCACACCATAACTTCTACCACAGTGGTTTTGCCCAAATACCAGGGTGTCACTATGTTGCCAGCATGCACATCAGAAGTGATGCTGCTGTGTCACCAGTGAACAGTGTTCCCTCTAAACTGAGTTAGTGTGAGCTCGCTCACAGTTTTTTTAGCTTCCAGCTCACACACTTTTGTCCTAGCTCCAGAGCAAGCTAATTTATGCAGTAGCCAAATCGCTCATTCACAGCTTTAATGCCAGTAGCTCACAAAGTAGAATTTTTGCTCACAGGACTCCACAGCTTAGAGGGAGCACTGCCAGTGACATAGCTGAAATGCTGGGGTAGGCCTCCCCTATGGTGATTGGGGGGGCATAACCTGGGGGCAGGGGATTCCCTGACAGGGGGCTGGCAACACAACCCTGCTGCCTGGCAATAGTAGCTGTGGCTGTGTGCACTATGTTGCCAAATCTTAACTCTTGGGGGTTGGCATAGGCACTGGGAAAGGGTCAGAGGCTGAGGGAAAGCTTTTAAAAAGTTGTTTGCCTTCTTTTTAATGGAAAATAAGTTATTCTTATTCATTTTAATGGAATTTCAGATATTTGGAAAAGTCATATTTTCTAAAATTTGAAATCTGAAGGCTCCTAATTCCAAATCTGGATTCCAAATCCAGATTTTTGTGCTAGTGCACATCCTTGGAAATTGCTTACAACAAAATCAATAAGCACTAAAATACATTAAACTATTAACAATATTAGTTTGGATCCTAACTATGTGTTTTCTGGTGGGGAGTGAAACCCACCTAGAGCAGGCTGACTCCTTAATCTCTGTTTGCTCCATCATTGGATATTTTTCATTCTTCATTTCTGGAAACTCTGACCCCCCCCCCCCAATCCAGTATATTCTTATTAACTTCTTTTGCTTAGGAAAAAAAATCCTATCAAGTTAATGAAAATACTTCAAGTGACCCATATCTTGCTGAAGTGCAGCTAACCGTGCATATCTTGTTTGTGTCCCATTTCTTCATTAGGCTCCCTGACATTTATTAACTGTGTCAATGTGAAGTGGGGAACCAGAGTACAAGATCTTTTCACATATGCAAAAGTTATGGCCCTTATTATGGTAATAGCAGTGGGTCTTTATAAAATTAGTCAAGGTAAGATATACTTCCTATGAATGAATACTAACAGAACCGAATAGTATGTTAAGAAGACTATAGCCCAGTTCAGACCATCTACTTTGACTGTGCTTTTAAACTCTACATAAACCATCCCCAGCTGTATGAACATGTGGAAACTGTATGGAAACAGGGTACATTCAGCAGCAGTTTCCAGGCTAACAGAAATCTTGGCACAGTATATTTATGGACAGTGATTGGACAGTGTTCTTGTGCATATCTGTAAATGATTGCAAATAGGACAGATGGTAACCACCAGTGCAATCCTATTCAGTTACACCAGTTTAAGGCTACTGAAGTCAGTATGGTGACTCTGGAATTGAGAGACTTTCCATAAGATTACACTGCTAGGATTACACTGCTAACATGAACCAGCCTGGGACAGCTGTCCACAAAACACTTGTCCAGAATAATTCTATTCTACAGATGGTTTATATCAGCATCTAGTTCTTCCTGAAATTACAGTTCAGTGCAATGTACTAAATATTTTGTTGTCTGTTCCCTAAAATATCCGGCAAAGATGGGGCTCCACCAAAGATGTGCATGACTGTCTTGTTGGTTGTGCTCAACAAATAACAATAATTATACTGGATAACACGAAGCTTTTATAATTCCAGATTCATGTGTTCATTTTTTTTAAATGTAAAGTCAGTTCATATATTACTTTTGGTGGCTCTCTTGCATATTTAACTGCTAGTGGGTATAGTCTATTTGTGTGAGCAGGGTATCATCATTAGATCACGAAACTCATGGAAGGCTCCAAATGAACATTATGTGGAAAGTGCTCCAGATTTAATATCTGTACTCACAGGAAAATGACCTTCCATGAGTTTTCTTCTTTGATGTGAGGCAGTTTATGTGAACAGAAGACTCATTACATGTGCATACTGAAGGTGAGGTATGCATTAATTTATAGAAAAGACAACATGAGATGACTTTTTCCCCACGTTTCCATAATAAATATGCTGAATGTATCGCTATTTCATGTAAATTGTATGTAGATTATATGCAGATATGTAAATAACTGCAGACTTCTGACGTTTGCACAGGAGAAACTGATAACCTTAAGGATCCATTTGAAGGTTCAACAACAGATACAGGATTCATTGCTCTTGCTCTTTATTCAGCCCTCTTTTCCTACTCTGGATGGGATACACTGAATTTTGTCACTGAAGAAATGAAAAATCCAGAAAGGTACATAAATGCAATAGGACTCACAATAAAGGGTTTAAATTATGGGCAGGAAACCTTTTTTTTTTTTTACAGTAAGAGTATTCAGCAGTGGAATTGCCTAGGGAGGTGGTAAGGTCCCTGGCACTGGAAGTCTTCAAGCAGCAGCTGGACAAATGCTTGTCAGGGAGGCTTTAGGCACTGAGCAGGCAAATCGGATTAGATGGCCTGTGTGGCCCCTTCCAACTCTATGATTCTATGATTCTTTGATTCTATGTTTCATAGAACAACATTATCATACTGCCAGTTAATGAGAGTATCAGTGAGTCACGTCTTTTCCCCAGTATTCTTTTGGATTAAAGCATATTTCAACTCAATTTCACAGATAATGAGCTGGACCCTGCACAGCATTTCTTGGGAGAGAGGGGATGTAAAGTTTCCTTAGTTGTCTCAGGACAACCAGGAACCTTGCAGTCATCTCCTTAAAGCTTAAGGAATATCATCAGTAAACTCCTACTATTTTAAGGAGCCTAAGGCTACCAATCATGGGAAGGTTGTGTGGTGAAGCAGGGCCTAACTACATGATCAGAGGCTACAATGGACTGTCTATCCACAAAGTTCTGATACTGTGCACTAAGCTGCTAGGCAGCTACTCTGTGATCCCTGTAGTGTCAACTCACCCTGAATTTGAACGATGAACAATTACATATATTTATTAGTTCAGTAACTGAATGTCAGTCATTCAATTTTAAAATCCTAAATTATCTGGGCATGCAATATTACTCCAAGAGAGGCTGGTTTTATAAATTTAATTTGCAACCCTTTGCAAATTTAGAAAATTACCTTTCTTTGATGTGTAATTATAAAACTATGGTTAGGAAGTGCAAAAGAGGAGCACAGTTTGATGGCTGGTCCAGTCTTATTGAATTTATTGAGACAAATAATATGACTGCCTTTTGGTCCATGATGTCTAGTAGACAGAAGAAACACCGGCCTTTAATTTTTTATATATCCATAACTAGGGCTCTTTTTGTAGAAAAAGCCCAGCAGGAACTCATTAGCATAATAGGCCACACCCAACAGCAGGAACTCATTAGCATAGTAGTCCACACCCCTGACAGCACAGCTCATTACCACATTAGGCCGCACCCCCATGTTACCAGAAGTGTGGTTATCCAGCCACACCCACCTTTTGCTTGTTATTCTGCTTACCTTGTTTGTTGTCAAAACCCAGGGTCTTTTTTGTAGCAGGGACTCCTTTGCATGTTAGGCCACACACCCCTAATGTAGCCAATCCTAATGAATTTCTGCTGTTGGGTGTGGCCTATTAGGCTAATGAGTTCCTGCTGGGCATGGTCAACTTGGGAGCCAGCCGGAACTCCGTTCCTGTGCGTTCCTGCCCAATAATAGCCCTGTAACTGTCTGGGAGAAATTTTTTGCAGATCTGTGCAAAGAGGAATCTGGTAGGCCTGAGACTAATCTGTCAGCTCTACCTAATCAGCCAGAAGTATCCAAGAATGAAATACATGTACAGTTTTAACCTCTTTTTCTTTTGGAAAAGCTTCTGGGCTTGATTATGCCCCTGCTGAGATATCTAAAGCCAACCTTGACTGGTGGGTGGATATTTTATTTTTACCCAGGTTAATAGAACAGGCTATATTCCTTCTTCTTGGAAGGATTCTGTTATACTGCCTATATATAAGAAAGGTGATTGTCATGATCCTGCAAACTATAGACCAATAAGTCTCTTGCGAGTCATAAGCAAGATTTATGCTATTGATTAATTGATTTCATAGACAGAGGAGCAAGAAATTACAAGCTGTGAACAGGCAGGTTTTCGTGCTGGTGCCTCAACAGTGGACCATTGCCCATGTTCTTCATTTCCTGGCAGAAAAATATTCCTGCTTTCAGAGGGCTATCTGGCAGTCATATTTGTACTTTAAAATCTGCTTTTTATACAATTTCTTTGGAGAAAATTAGAGCAAACTTTCACTGATTAGCGGCTATTAGCCTTGATTCACAATCTCTATTCGGATTTGCATAGCTATATTTGGTGGGGGGGGGAGCTATCAGAGAAAATTCCACTGCAACATGGAGTTAAGAAGGGCTGTGTTCTTGCTCCTCAATGATTCAACCTGTATTTAAATGATCCAAAGGATCATCTCTTGCATCCAAGTTTTCATTCTTCATCATTGAAAATGAAAGTATACCAGTTCTATTGTATGTGAATGGTACGGTCCTCCTATCGAGATCCGTTATTGACCTCAGAAAAATGATGGGTTTCCCCCCCAACTATTGTCAGGATGAGAAATTTTCAATGAATTATAATAAAACTAAAGTTTTGATATTTCAATCCATCCAGCATTTATATAATTGAAAATAGATGGAAGACCAATCGAACAGCTCCCAGTATCATTATGTGGGGATCCTATTTAATTCCACCAAACCAGCAATTCAACCAACTGCAGCCATTTCACGTTTCTTTTTTACAGTATATTCCAGCAGCCATTGCAGCCTATGTGGCAGAGACTGAAGCAGAGTTCTTATATTGTGCCCCCATATGGATTGAAGGGATTGAGGCTATATCTGAGAAATTTTATAAACTGCTATTACACTTCTTATGTACGAATTTAGGCACCCCTAAATGTGTTAATAGACTTGTCTTATGAGCAGAGTAAGGCCAAAGTTCTTTGGAGGCAATGGCATGCATCAGAGCCTTAAAATATCACATTAAGATTCTCAAATCTGAACTGGGACACAGTTTATTACCTCTTCATAATGATTCATTTGTATCATTGTGGGATAAATTAATGGATTTAAAAATTGTCTACCTTAAACTTGACAATAGATATGATAGTGAGTCTACCTTCCAATTAACTGTATAAATTAATAAAGGACCTTATTACAGAATTGGACTACAATAGTGAGAGAGAGAGAGAGAGATTGGATTTATACCCCGCCCTTCACTACCCAAAGGTGTCTCAGAGCGGCTTACAAACTCCTTTCCCTTCCCCTCCCCACAACAGACACCCTGTGAGGTGGGTGGGGCTGAGAGAACACTGACACAAACTGCTCTTTTTCAAGGACAGCTGTGCCAGAGCTTGTGGCTGACCCAAGGTCACATCAGCAGGTGCAAGTGGAGGAGTGGGGAATCAAACCCGGTTCTCCCAGATTAGAGTCCACACACTTAACCACTACACATTATCTATGTGCTTGATGAGTCAGTTCTCCCATTGCACATAGATTGTGCATCCATTGGAAAATACCACCATATTTTTATAATCGAGTTTCAAAGCTGGGGCGAGCCTTTATGATGGCACATGTAGACTCCTTACCTTTTGCAGTGTTAAATGGGAAATATTCATGGACACCTTATTCAGATAATATCTGCCAGTGTTCCTCAAGTAGGATCAAGACTGTCGTTCCTATTGTATTTGATTGCCCTCTTCTTCTTTGCCCCTTTTTTCATCTATTTCTGATGCTTGTGTGATTGCTGAATCTAAGATTATCTGGCTTCTTTTGGATTTTGATTCTGATGTTACTTTTTGAGTGGTAAGGTCTTTGCCACTTTGTTCTGATAATATACGTTTGGTTGCTCTGTTTCAGCCCATGTGGCTTTTTAGTAGAAGGAAGTAAAGGAGCGCGGTTCATTTGCATAGTTCTTCCAAGTAGAAAGATATATTTGCAAACAGCCCTATGACTGTTTGAATCCCCCCCCCTCTGTTTCTTGTTTGTTTTACCACTTACTGCATTATGAGTAATGTGCCATACTGTTTTATCTCCCTCTGCAGGAACCTGCCACTTTCCATTGCAATTTCAATGCCTATTGTGACAATCATTTACTTGTTGACAAATGTAGCCTACTATGTTGTGCTGGACATGCCAGCTCTATTAGCAAGTGATGCAGTGGCTGTGGTAAGTTGCAAATCATAGGTGGTAAATTCAGAAGTTGGAATAATAATTGGACTGAAAGTAATGAAGAAACTATAGTGAAGACTAAAAATAGTCTTGCTTTAAGTGATCCACTACAGCTACTGATGGTATGAAGATCTTTTTTTGTTTTTCTTGCAATGGCAAATGAAAAGGCCAAGAGAGAAGGCGGCATAGTATATCAATCTCATCAGATCTTTGAAACTAAGCAAGGTTGGATAGGAGGCCACCAAGGACAGCTCTGCAAAGGAAGGAAATGGCAGACCACCTCTGCTTCTCAGGACTGTTCATCCTCATCTAACAACTACTTTAAATCTGGTGATACTTTGCAAGTCAGTGGCAATGCCCTGGGTACACATGAGCCTAATAAACCACCCAGTCTATTTATGGACCATTTTGACCCACTTCCATCCTGGTTGTACTCTGGATCCTTGCCCATCCTGGCTCATAAAATCACGTAAGGACCAAATAACACCCCCCCCCCAAAGTATCTATTATAAATCAGTCAGTTCGGTATAATTCAAGAGGGCTTTTCTGCACAGGCAATAGGGTTGCACTATACTACATGATTCACAAAGTTACTTGGATGATTTATGAGGGACTGTGGTCTATACTACTGTGCATAGCTAAGTATTTTGTGACAAGTATAGATTTGAACTAAAACCACAAAGTGACTAATGGAGTCGGTTATGCAAATAAATCATACTTGCATTTCCCCCCCCCCTTTGGCTTTTGAAGTTGGGTGCTTTTGGTAGAATTTGATATTTTTGTTTGATTCAGGTGGGCGATGGGAGGCATTGTTGTATAGCTCATTAGAAAGTGATGTGTGTGCAGGAGATGCTGCCAGGAACTGCTTAAGGTGGAACAGGAGAGCTGTTAGCAGTTCAGTTTCCGAAACTGCCATCAGCACTACCATTGGAATGCATGCATATTAGAAAACTGATCTTTTTTTCTTTAACTAAATTAGAAAATATTATAAATCACATTGCAAAGAACTTGGTTGTCCACATGTAAGAAAACCATCAGTTATAACCTCACATAGAAGGCAGGAGACAGCCAGAAGTGCCTCTGTTATGACTCACTTCAGCTCCAACTGAGAATCCACTTGTCCAGGAATATTTCTACTGAATGTTAATATCATTTTTATTGATATTCTAGTACTGTGAGCCAGCTTGAGAGCCACTTTTGGCTAAAACGTAAGATAAAAATATAGAGTTGGATCCTACCGAGGTTTCCTGTTAACAGTAGTAGTTTCCCCAGGTCAAAAAGTTTTCCGCTGGTGCAAACGACTAGACTGGGGGTGGGGTCACAAACGGCAGAAAAGTTCATGTGATCCAGACAATGTGTTTGTGTAAAGTGTTGTCAAGTCACAGCGAACCTTTGACAACCCAGCAAGAGGTTTTCAAGGCAAGTGAGAATTGCAAAGGTGGTCTGACATGGCCTTTCTTTGCTGTCTTCCATCCAAGTACTAACCCTGCTTAGCTTCCAAGATCTGACAATATCAGGCTATACCATGGCATCTTTCCTCCCATCCAGACAATAATAAATAAATTGCACAGACTAGGTTTTATTGCAGGTATTACTGCTAATGAATGAGGAAAGCAACTGGAATCATGGAGAGCAGCCCTAGGCAGATCTGCTCAAAAGTAAATCCCATGTTATTCATTGGGGCTTACTCCTTAAATTGGAGCTGCGGTGGCTCAAGTGGTTAAGACGCTGAACTGCAGGCTGTGGAAGGTTGGTAGTTCAGCAGTTCGAGACCCGGGTGCCGCATGATGGAGTGAGCTCCCATCTCTAGTTCCAGCTCCTGCCAACCTAGCAGTTCGAAAGCAAGAAATTGCAAGTAGATAAATAGGTACCATTTCGGTGGGAAGGTAACAGCATTCCGTGCGCCTTGGTGTTTAGTCATGCCGGCCACATGACCACGGAAACGTCTTCAGACAGCACGGGTTCTTCGACTTTGAAACGGAGATGAGCACCGCAACCCTAGAGTCGGATTCGACTGGCTTTCGAGCAAGGGAACCTTTACCTTTTTACTCCTTAAATTAGATTTACTAGGCTGCCCTTCCCTGGAAACTGGCTCAGGGTGGCTTACAACAAAATAATATACAAAGCTCAATTTAAAACTAAGTTAAAATAATCCAATAATACCAATAAATAAAAACACCATACATACAGTATATAAGATGGTGGAAAGAATTCCAGCTCCCCAGCCTCCCTGGGAGGGGGGGGCAATAAAAAGGGATGGGGAATGATGTAAAATTGCCAAATAAGCCCTGTTGCTCTCCTCAACAGAAGGGCCGGTGGAACATCTCTCCTGAAGATATGTAGGTCCCTGACCACTAAGGGCCTTAAAAGTCAAAACCAGAACCTTGAACCTGATCTGGTGCTCCACTGGAAGTCAATGCAGCTCACGCAGCACTAGTTGAATGTGTGCTGTCTGAGGGGTCCCAGTAAGGACCCGCGCAGCTGCATTTTGGACCAGTTGGAGCTTCCAGGTCAGGCGCAAGGGCAGGCCCACATAAAGCAAATTACAGTAGTCCAACCCAGAGGTAACCATTGCATGGATTACCGTGGCTAGGTCAGGTAGAGACAGGAATGTGTCTCCTAGGAATGTGTCTTTAGGACTATAGCAACTGAATCCTAGCATTAGAAGGGACCTTGTCAATATATCTAATTCTGAACATGGCCAAATCTGAGAAGAATACTGTAAGCTGCTTTGGGTTCCCTTTGTGGAGAAAGGTAAGGTATAAATGAAGTAAGTAAATAATAATATAGCTGAAAAATGGGGAATAGATAAAAGTAGGTGGGCTGGTGGGAAGGAGAGAAGCAAGAGTTAGATGTCTCCCCAGTATAGGAACTGGAAGCCCAGGCACCCTGTCTTGCATACAGAGAGGATTATTGCCCTGAGAGAGACAAGGAAGGAAAGAGGCAAAGTGGATGGCGTTTGGACAGATAAATGCAGAACATACTGTTTTTCTTAAAGTTTAAGATGTTCAGAAATCCCAGCACAGTGATGAAATCCAACTGTTGGATAGTCAGTCTTTTTCAAGGGTTGACTGGGAAGTCAACTAGGGTTGCCAAGTCCCCCTTGGCCACCACAGGGGATGGGAGGGGAGTAGGGTTGCCAGAACCAGGTTGGGAAACTCCTGGAAATTTGAGGATGGAGTCTGGGACCTCAGTGGGGTACAATACTGTAGAGTCCATCCTCCAGAGCATCCATTGTCTCCAGGGGAACTGATCTCTGTAGTCTGGAGATGAGCTATAATTCCAGGGGATCCCCAGGCCCTACCTGGAGGCTGGCATCCCTAAGTTAAACAGACTCAGGAACAAGCCAAGGTGAGCAGTTCCTGCAGCACTATGAGCCAAGCCGACAGAGGTCACTTGCTCAGATGCAGCCAGTGGTGTTAGGGATGATTTCACAGGAGGAGGAGGAGATAACTTCTGAGCTGAAAGTTGGAATTAAGGTCTGCTGGTAGGGCCTGGATATCTCCAGACAACAGAGATCAGTTTTGCCTGGAGGAAATAGCTGCTTTGGAGGGTGGACTTTATGGAATTGTATTCCACTGAGCTCCTTCTACTCCCCAAACCCTACCTCCTCAGGCTCCACCTCCGAATCTCAAGGAATTCCCCAGCCTTGAGTTGGCAACCCTACTTGAAGGGCCCAAGCCAAGCAGTCCTTGCACGGCTCATAAAGCTACTGGGGCTTGGCTCTGCTTGCTTCTTGCTGCCAGCCTGCCAGCAATGCTTCAGAGCAGCAGCCCACCATGAACTTTCCCTGAAAGTAGACTGCCAGTCCCCGCCACTCTTTACATGTGAGTAATGCTTTTGTCTTGTCATTACTTAGTCACCCACTCACAGGCAATTTAGCTGTGTTTTATGGATCACAAAAATAACCTGGCTGTTTAAAAACCCTTTTCAAGATAATCATTTTTTTAAAACAGGCTGGCTGGCTGTGCTTGAGCTGTAAATTTCCATGACAGTCAGCTCACATTGTGAAACTAGCTGAACGAGCTCTTTCTTTTTCCTATTACAGACTTTTGGTAATGAAGCTCTTAGCCATGCTAAATGGATTATCCCCATTGCAGTGGCCATGTCTTGTTACGGAGGATTAAACTCATCTATTATTGCAGCTTCCAGGTACAAATTAAGAAGCTAGCATTGTACAGGTGAAGCCAGAAGCATTTCGTAAAAGCGATTGTGTGGTACCACACTGGACCTTTGTGATGCTTTGTCTCATCCTTCTTTCATTTACAAGCTACCTCAAAAGAACATGTCGTTCAAAAATAAGCAAACTGTAAAATGACAGTAAAAGCACAACCTACTGTTTACCGAGGCAACTCCTCTGTCTTTGATTCTGACTACGCAGTGAGTCCAGTGAACTGTATGTGCTTTATAGCAATATTAAGTTTTATTTATCTGGCACATTTGTGCAAAAGGGAATTGTTAGGTACAAAGAAGATTCTGTTTATCTTCTGGGGTTCCATAGAACAACTAAGACTTTTTCAGATGTTGCCTTTGGGGTTATCCAGCCGTATGTATCAGAAGTACGTGACACACAAGGTCACCATTTTTCTGAATAAGGCACCATGTTTATTGTCCATATTTGGTACATATTCTATGTACCAAAGCTGGAAAAGACATATGATGCCCTGTTCAGACAAAATAGTGATCATGTGTATCAGAAGACTGAGATCTAACCCATGGTTAGATTTCCCAAATGTAACAATTGAAATGGTCTCTAGTCACCAATGTAATCTATAGATAGATGGACGGATGGATGGATGGATATGAAGATTCATCAGTCTTTCAAACAAAGTTGTTTATAAGGACCCAATTCACACAATCTAAAATTAGCCTAGAAGTGTTTCAGCAGAATAGGACAATTGTATAGTTGCTTCACCTCATAGGCAATTTTAACCTGTGATGACCTGAGTAGAACCAGGGGTCATTTCGTAGAAAAAGAGCTAGGGGAACTCATTAGCATAACTCATTAGCATATGCCACACCCCCTGACATCAGGGGCCCGGTGGTGGACCTGCAAGGCCAGCGGAAGTGCGAGGAAGCCCCGTCAAGGCCCTCCCTGGCCCCAGGCAGACAGGGGTGGGGAGAGGCGGGGAGGAAGCAACTTACCCTCCCTCTTCTCCTGCCTCCTCCTGGCTGAATGAGGGCCGGAAGCGGGGCGGCCGGAAGCAGGGGGCGGGGCTTCGTCATGTGCCCCGCCCCCCTGCACCTCACCCAGGGGAACTGTGTTCCCCCGCGTTCCCCCCCTGAAATGACCTCTGAGTAGAACACTTTATATACAATATTCCATGTACAATGCAAATTTATCTAGTTGTGAGACATTACAATCAGACAACCATTTTGTCATGTAGTGTGCTCCTTGCTGCATACCGCTTGTTGAAAGTATATCTAATGGTGCTTCCGGGTGCCATTTATTCCCAGGCTCCAAAACAGCACCAAATTACCCCATGGTAACATCTGCTAAAACTTGTGCTAAAACTTCCATTATACAAAATCAATGGTTTCCAATGGCCCCTTGCACAAATGGAGGTTTTAGCAGACACGGAAGCCCACTCCCACAGTAGAAACTATCTAGCACACGCATTCATAGGACCCAAGCCTATGAGGTTAGAAAATACAGTGCTTCCTGGTGGCTGGTGGTAGTAATGCAGAAAATCTCTATCGTGCATAATTCCAAATCTCCCAAGCATACTCATCCAAGCTCATTTTGTTCAATATAAGAGAGTTCATTGTATGAGCAGTTACCTTTTTATCACCATCTATGGCAAATGCTACAAAGACTCCTTGGATGTGAGGGTGATCTGGCTGCAACATCTGTCACCTCACTGATCGTCAGGGTTGATTCGGCTGATCTGGCTGGCTAGGTGGGTGTCCCTCACCACTCCATGTGCATCCCTCCCAAAGTTGCGCACTCAGTTGAAGAGGACGACCATCCCAGATAGAAGGTGTGTAGAAGGACTCCTTGGTACTAAAAGGAAAAGACAAAAAACAACAACAACCCTGCTAAAACAGACTGTGGGGATACAAAGAAATTTATTCTCTGTTAAGTTAACAATACTGTAAGCGTTGAGATACATGATCATATTTTCATTTTCATCATGGACGCCATGTGACAATGGCACAGGCTGGTCATGCAGCAGCTAATATTTAAGAGCACCCTTAAAAAGAAGCAGTTATTTCTTACAGTGACCTAGGGTTGGTTCCTGTGTTATCCAGTTTGTATTGTACAACTGCCTTATGGCTGCCACACGGGATGTGGATGGATCACATAAGAATGTCTCACATCAGCACTGCAGCGCCTGTTGAAGGGAACAGCCCTGGCATTCTGTCAAGCAGACCTCAGGGCTGCTTCTAGCCATATTTACTGTTATTCTGCTGGTCCATGTTCAGTCTGCCCTTTAGATCCATGTCACCCTCACTTTGTAAGAATCTAATAGGACTGTGTTCTGTTATGACCCCCCCCCCTTTATGTTAGGCTCTTCTACGTTGGAGCCAGAGAAGGACACCTGCCTGACAGCCTGAGTTTGATTCATATAAAACGTTTTACGCCTGTTCCTGCTCTTATTTTTAATGTAAGTATTTGCAAAATAAAAAGAAGCAAAATATGTTTACATTTGTTACATTTACATGTGGGCTGTTTTGAAACCTGTATTCATTTGATGTGTAATTCTGGTTCGTGCTGCATGTTGTGAGCCAAGCAAATCAACTTCGCTCTCACCAAGCCTAAGATCGCATGGGCTAGTAATGGATGTGATCACAGCTTTTAGGACAGTGATCCCGAACATGGCACCCATGGGTGCCATGGTGGCCAGCAAGGCATTTCCTGGAAGCCACTTGCTTCTTCTCCAAAGCAGAAAGCCAGTCCTGAAGTCCTTCGCCCTGCTAAACCCGTGGGTGCTTCAGAAGACCTGAACACACCACACTGATGTCTGCAAGCAGCACCTATTCAGAAACTGCTGTCTACATGATAGGATGATGCTTGTCTTTCAAACCCCCAGCATTTCATAATTGCTCCCCTGTTTTGTCACGACACCCCCTCCCCTTTGTCAAAATCCCCAAAATGCCAACAGACTCAACAAGGTTGGGGACCACTGCCTCTACTCTATACTGCGCTGATAAGGATCGCATTGGCTAAATTAAATTTGGACGCATGCCCACATTTAATCTCCAGCTATTGTATGTGCAGTTCCTGATCCTGGATATTCATTTATTTATTTATTGGGATTTCTATCCCACCCTCCCCTGCAAGCGGACTCAGGGCAGGTTACAGTAGACTAATAAAGCAGATAAAAACAATATCCATATAATCCAAGGTAAAAACCAGAGCCAAATTAACAAATGATGGCAAGCTAAAATTTAACAGAGTCAATAACATCCCGGGAGTGTAGTGTAAATATGTGCGGGAAGCCCGCATATCAAACAGGTGGATAGCGAAGCAACTGCACACCACCTTGATTAATGGATGCAGACTTCCCACCAAAGGGTTTGATTGTGAAGCACTAAGGATAGACTGATGGATTAGCAGAGGCCTCAGCAAAATTATGACACTGGGCATACAGCACAGTCGGTCAGGGGGCAGAATACACAGAAAATATTTTGTCTAGCCTTATCCAGATTATAGCACGGACACACAGGAAGAAGTCAAGCGGATAATTTAGGAAAGTGAAGTATCCAAACATCAAACTGGTCAAATGATATGTATGCAGTCTCTGGCTGTCTCTTTCGCTATTCATGTTTGCACATACTCAAACTCTCCTGTCACATGTGAGAACACATAGGTAACACATAACATAGGCGCCCATAACCCTCCAGCCCATAACCATAACACACAATACACAGCGATCACACAATACTCAAGCTGAGAGCCAGCTTGGTGTGAAGGTTAAGAGCGGCAGGCTCTAATCTGGAGAACCAGATTTGATTCCCTACTCCTCCACTTGAAGCCAGCTGGGTGACTTTGGGTCAGTCACAGTTCTCTCAGAGCTATTCTCTCAAGAGCAGTTCACTCAGAGCTCTCTCAGCCCCATCGACATCACAGGGTGTCTGTTGTGGGGAGAGAAAGGGAAGATTATAAGCCGCTCTGGGACTCCTTTGGGTAGTGAAGAGTGGGATATCAAAACCAACTTTTCTTCTGCTTCTTACACACTTCCATATTTCACATTGTCATTTTTCCCCTTTCTTATTAGCTTTGGCTTTATGGATTAGTATAGTGACTGCCCAACAAGGCAAGTATGGACCATAGCATTTACTGCTGTGCTGTGTCACAATCCCCCCCCCCTCTAAGCTAGCTAGGGTTGCCAGGTGCCACCAGTAGGGGATGTGGGGTAGGGTTGACAGATCCAGGTTGGGAAACTCCTGGAGATTTGGGAGTGGAGCCTGGGGAGGGGCCCCAGCAGGATACAATGCCCTCCAAAGCCTCCATTTTCTCCAGGGGGGCCAATCCCTGTATTCTGGAAATGAGATGTAATCAGGAGGATCCCCAGGTCCCACCTGGAGGCTGGCATCCGTAAAAGTCAGCTCTGAAGCACTGGAAACACACTAGCCACAGTTCACTCAGCAGCCATTGGACACTAAGTCCCTCTCTCTTCCATACAAGCATTGACTCTGCTTTGCAAAGTTAAGTAAGCGTTAACTTTGCCTAGGGCTAGAGCTGATGGGGAGGAGCAGTCATGATGTGAGGATGATTCAACAGTAGAGTAAAATCTTCTTCTGCAGTTGTGCACTCTGACGCTGGGTCTTAGAGGGAGTACTGTCCCTCTGCCTGTGCTGCAGAAGTTGGCCTAAACACCATACTACCTAGTAAGCCTTATAGCAAATGGCAGATTGTCAAATGCCTGTATAAACCCCAGTGCAGTACCCTTGAGCACACAGATTCCAATCTAGCAAGATGATCCGCATGCAGATTTTTCTTGCTGTTTTATGTAATTTTACGTAATTTTATATGAATCTAAAGAAAATAAACAAAACAAGTCAAAAACAAAGGACAAATCCTGCAGGGTTATTCTTTGTGTGTGCAGGATTTGAAAAATAACAGTAACAATTTTAAAAAGTAATCAGAAAAATTGTACTAGGTTCTAAGCATGGAATATCTGTAAACAGGTATACAATAGAACTTCTAGCCTGGGGTCTATTTTATGAATATTCATTTTTTTAGGCTGTTGTTTTGTGTTGTTTTATACATTGGCTTGTTCTTGATTACTTTTTAAAAAATTTTTACTAGTGTTATTCTCTTTTTTCATGTCTGTTGATTGACAATTTTATATTATGATTTTATTGTATTTTATTTTGTGAACTGTCTCAAGCTGGTCTCTGAAGAGACAGCATATACATTTTCTAAACAAACAAACAAATAATATATTTAGACCATGCACATAGCATTCTTTTCTTCTTTCTCTGACTTTTTTCTTCTCTTTATCCATTGGTAGGGGTTAATGACTTTGATATATCTCCTTGTGGAAGACGTTTTTCTCCTGATTAACTACTACTGCTTCAGCTATTGGTTTTTTGTTGGACTGTCAATTGCAGGATTAATATATTTAAGATATACCCAGCCAGCCAGACGGCGGCCCATTAAAGTAAGTAAATAACAGAAATAAAGCATAAAAACGGAGCGAGGGAGAGAGAGAGAGAGATTGTAGCTCTGTTATTAAGAATGCGTAGACAAATATAAAGCCACATTTTTCCCCTCTGTGTAATATCCATTTAAGCTTAGAAACAATCTGAATTAGCATTTTCTGCAGATGGAACCCAGTTCAGAGTGGGAGACAAATATTCTGGAGGATGTTGGAAAAATACATCAAATAAATCCAGCCTTGTGTATTTATTAGTCTTTTAGGAGCTGATATAAAATTAAAGCTGCTCAGATGCAGCTTGAGAACACAGCCAGCCACTGTGGAAATGCAGAATGCTTTCTGTTTCCCTTCCCTTGAATTTGACTAACATGAGGAAGAAGGAGTTAGCCTTGGCTTGCCGTAGGTGCCAACAACAAAGCATCACCTAAGGATGGTACAGGAAAATATTTTTATTCTCAAACATCCCCCCCCTTTTTTGTTCAAACATTAAAGAGTCTCAGCCTCAGAAACTGAGATTATCAATTTAGAATGTGTCCTTAGAAGTGGTCTTGCATGTTTTCTTAGACTCCGTACAGTTTTGCGACCTATGGACCAGGCTGGCATGATGGCTTCTTGAATGACATGCAGTTACAATGACATCAATTGACTTAGAGGGTATACGTAACTCGGCATAGGGTGGCAGTGTTACTCAGCATTTTTATATCAGGCAGTGCTACTTCTGAATTTATTTAATTGCTTGAACATGCACACACACATTGCCTTTCTCAAAGACTCAAGTCAGCTAAGAAAGTACTAGTATACTCATACACACAAAAAAAGAAAACAACAATGTAGGGGAAGTCACCAGCCCCAAAAGAGCATTCATTTCAGTTAAAATCTCAGTGCTCCTGTAAATAAACATTGAAACACCCTCAACATAGTAGCCTCTCTTAAAAAATAGCAAGCTCACATGTTTTCCTAAAAACAACTCTGCAGGTGATCTCTGATCTTGCTCTGGAGGGTCAGTCCAAAGAATTGGTCCCACCACACACACAAAAGGCCTAGCACAAACAGAGGAGGTGCAAACAACCTTCGAGAGGTGCCAAACTTAACTGGAGGAGCAAAATTCACACAGGTTCATACAGACATGTTTCGTATTTAAGTATCATGGCTTAAGGACATTAGCTGAACTCTGCTGCAGACTATGTAGGCAGTAGGTTGATGCACCAAGAGATAAAGCTGTTTATTTATTTTAGATATTTAGACCCAAATTTCTACCCAATGGGGGACCCAAAGCAGCTCACTACAGCAGCCTCTCCACCTCCATTCCAGCCAGTTTGGTGTAGTGGTTAAGTGTGCGGACTCTAATCTAGGAGAACTGGGTTTGATTCCCCCCACTCCTCCACTTGCAGCTGCTGGATGACCTTGGGCAAGCCATAGTTCTGTCAGGGCTGTTCTCTCAAGGACAATTCTGAAAAGAGCTCTCTCAGCCCCACCTACCTCACAGGGTGTCTGTTGTGGGGAGGGGAAGGCACAGCAGTTTGTAAGCCACTCTGAGACTCCAAGTGAAGGGTGGGGTATAAATCCAATTCCCTCCTCCTCCTCTTCCTCTTCTTCTTCTCTCACAGCAATAACCCTATGAGTTACATTAGGCTGACCCAAGAAAACCCAGATCAAGGTGGGAAAACAAACCCAAACAGATGATAACCATATACCAAGCTTGTCATTCTTTGTATCTGTTAAAAAAATCTTCACTATTTTGCATACTAATTTAATAACCCTCCCTCTATATGTACAACTGCAATCTGTAATTCCATTTCAGTGTATCTGAGGAAGTGTGTTTGCACATGAAAGCTCACACCTTGAATAAAACTTTGTTGGTCATAAAGGTGCTGCTGGACTTAAACTTTTGTCCAAGAAAACCCAGTGAGCTTCCATGGCAGAGTGGGGATTTTACTCAACCTCCCACATCCAAGTCCAACACACTAACCATGACTGCATACTGCTTTTCAAACCACTGATGAACTTAGGCAAGCCATTGTCCCTCAGCCTAAGTCCACCTTCCCCCATCTGCAAAACCCAGAGAATAAGACTGGCCTGCCTTATTAGGCATGCTACAAGAATGGCAACAAGACCATGTGTGCAAAGTGCTTTAAACTCCAACATTGGTATACAGATGCTGAGTATTATTTTCACCTAAGGTCTTCAGGGTGATGTCTCATTTGTCTTGTAATATTATACAGAAAGCCTTGACCAACAAACCACTTATACAGAAAATCTGTAGCCTTGACCAAAAAACCACTTAACTGCTAAGCACTTAATACATGGAATCAAACCCTCTTTCCAACATCTAACGGAAGCTACTGTATCCAAAGCAAGTTAGCAGTTATAAGAGAACTTGCATAAAATGATAGAGGTTCTTTTGCATGTGAGATTATGCTACATTTCTGTTGTACTTTGTCCTGTAACTTGCTTTGACCTTTTTGCATATGCAGCTCAGCCTCTTCTTCCCTGTCGTGTATTGCTTCTGCACCCTTTTCCTGGTCATCGTCCCTCTGTACAGTGATACAATCAATTCTCTTATTGGAATTGGTATAGCAGTCTCTGGAATCCCTGCATATTTTTTGGGCGTCTATTTACCAGTTGAAAAAAGACCTCGGTACCTTCAGTGGCTTTTTGGTAAGGAACAAACACGTGTTGCATATTAGGAGACTAGACAAAGTAATGGGTTGCAGTACATTTTTAATAAGACATATTTATTTCACCTGTATTAGTGCCTCTAATGCAGGGGTCCCCAATGTGGTGTCCACGGGTACTATGGCATCCACTGACACCATTCTTGGTGCCACCAAGTGTTTTTAGAAAGTGGATGGAACCAGGCGGAGCTCCTGATTGGCCACTGGATATTTGATTGGCCAAACAGATTTTTTTAAAAAATGGTTTTCGGCTGCAGCTACCGCCACAGCACAAGGTTCTTCACTGTGTGACCAGCCGTAAGCTATGTGTATGCAAGAAAATATTTTAAGGGATATGTTTATTTTAAAACACAACCTGTTAAACAGAGTTTCTGCTTGAAATACTGAAGTGTTACCATCAGCGATTCTACATTACCATTCTCCTGACATTTTGTGGCTGGTCCTTCCTCCAGGGGCAGCCGTTTAGTGGTTGCATCCACCACCATATGTCAGGATTCCAAAGGTGCCTGCATGAGCAAAAAGGTTGGGGGGCCCTGCTTTAGTAGTATATTGGCTAGCCACAAAAAGATGTGAAATTGTACGCTTTGTGGTAAAAGAAGCACAAACTATCTATCATCTATCTATCTATCTATCTATCTATCTATCTATCTATCTATCTATCTATCATCATCATCATCATCTATCTATCATCTATTTACTAATAGCGAAGGCGCCCCCTGTGTGCAGATATCTAAATCCGCACATCGGGGGTACCTGGAGGGCAGGGAGATTTTCCTGCGCACTTGGGGCAATGCCCAGGTGTGCAGAAAAATATGAAAAGTTGGAAAAAATATTTAAATTACCTAAAAAGTAAAAATTAAAAGAGCGTTCCCTGCACATGCGCAGAGAACGCTCTGGGAACTGGCAGCCCGGCGGCCGGAAGGCGCTCAGG
>NW_015174876.1:70023-88633 GCF_001447785.1 Gekko japonicus | reverse complement strand
AAAATGGCTCTTTTGGAGGGTTGAGTCTATGGCATCATAGAGCCAGTTTGGTGTAGTGGTTAAGTGCACAGACTCTAATCTGGGAGAACCGGGTTTGATTCCCCATTCCTCCACTTGCACCTGCTGATGTGACCTTGGGTCAGTCACAAGCTCTGGCACAGCTGTCCTTGAAAAAGAGCAGTTTGTGTCAGAGTTCTCTCAGCCCCACCCACCTCACAGGGTGTCTGTTGTGGGGAGGGGAAGGGAAAGGAGTTTGTAAGCCGCTCTGAGACTCCAAGTGAAGGGCGGGGTATAAATCCAATCTCTTCTCTTCTTCTTCTTCATCATACCTTGCTGAGGCTGCTTGCCACCCCAAGCCTCACTGTCCCAAGGCTCCACCCCCAAATCTCCAGGAATTTCCCAACCTGGAGCTGGCAGGCCTAAGGTGAATTGATCTCTGTAGCTGGGAGATCCGTTGTGATTCCCAGACCACTGCCACTGCTGCTGTGGGGGGAGAGGAAGCAGGTGGGTGGCGAGGAGCACTACCACCACTGCTGCTGCTCTGCAGAGTGGAGGAGGAAGCAGGCAGGTGCAGAAAGAGAGAAAGTGAGTGATGAAGTGGGGAGGCAGAAAAACAAAGAGAAAGATGATAGGTCAGAAAGAGAGAGGAAGTCACATGCATAGAGGAGAAATAGAGAGTAAGAAAAGGGGGGCAGAGGGGAGAAATACTGTGAGAGAGGTAGGAGGTGAGGAGAGGAAGCAAAGGTGTGACGAATGAGATAACCATCCCGCAAGTTTCTTGCGGGTCTCCACTTGTATATAAAAAAATAGCCAAGTTGCCCCCTCTGTGCGGATATCTAAATCCACACATCAGGGCACTTAGGGGGCAGAGAGATTTTCCTGCACACTTGGAGCAGTCCCCAGGTATACAGAAAAATCTAAAAAGTTGAAAAATCTATACGAGGGATACTTAAATCCCCCCCAAAAGTGAAAGACCGTTCCCTGTGCATGCATAGAGAACGCCCTGGCAACTGTCTCACTGCCACTGCCGCTGAGGAGGGGAGAAGGCTTGGAAGGCCTCAGGCCTCACCGCCGCCGGTGCCAGGGGAAGAAGGGGAGGAGGGAGAAGGCTTGTTGGGCCTCGCTGCTGCTGGTGTTGGGGAAGGGGGGAGGAGCGGGGAGAAGGCTTGGTGGGCCTCAGGCCTCGCCGCCACTGCCGGGGGGGGGGGGCGGAGATTGGCGGGCCTGATTGGGCTCACCTGCTGCTGCTTCCTTCTCCTGCGGAGTTCCTCCTGCTTCTGCAGGCCGAGAGCTGTGGGGAATATCCCCCCCCCCCAGTGAGTATCACAGGTCCCCCTACTTGTGTGTGTGTGTGTATATTTGTATGTATGTATGTATACACCCTATGAAATTCCCAATACTGTCAAAATTCAAAATGCCAAGTCTCATTATTCAAGTGCTCCTTGCAATAACCAAGCCACTCTAATAAACAGAAGTTGTATTGCCATGATAATGAATCCTTTAGCGCATTACATAGAAGTGCCCTAAAAGAAGTTCTCATTTTCATAATGTAATCTCTGTTTCGTTTCTATTATTTTGTAGCTACCATTACCAAGTATATTCAGATGCTGTCCTGTTGTTGTCAAGAAGACCTTGATCTTGAAACGGAGACATCAGAAACCAAGGCTAAGTAAACAGAAGTTGGCTAGGCGGTTTCTGCACATAATGCATCTGTGTAGCTGGAAATTGTGACTTGTACCCATGGGCCAGACACCGAAGTACACACAATTGCACACTGTATCATTTGGATGTTTCTTAATATGTGCTATGATATTAGCCCTTTCTCTAATTACCAGTTTCTGAAAACTTATTTGTGCCTGTTCAATAGCTGGTAATTATTTAATGCAAAGGACAGGGTACAGAAATAAGCACGTAATAAGTGCTAGGTTGTAAAGTTCATTGCCCCACAAAGGTGCCAGTGAAAGTCAAAAGGCTGGGAAGAAGAAAGGAAAAAGAAAATGGTTCCAAGAAGATAAACCATATATGTCTATGGAACTAACAGCATCGGCTCTCGCATCACATTCAGGGCTGGTTCTCCAACCCACCCAATCAACTGCTTGGAGCAGCACAATGAACACAATGCCAATGCTCTGGCCCTTGATGGTGCATTGATGGAACCATGCCACTGCAGGCTGGATCTGAATGGGTGAAGAAGACCATCATGGCAATGGATTGTAGAACTGGTGCTACTGAATTTAGACCCAACCTAAGATTATCTACAACTGGCACTATTATACCAGCATGTTGCCTTACTTCCTTGCAATGCTATTACTAGCCTCTGCAGCAAGAGCTGTTGAAGTAGCACAAGGTTGCCACCACGGGTGCAATTCTGTACTCCAGATTTATAATACCTAAGGCAAGCAGTGATGTTTTAAATCACAAACGGGATGTCTGCATCTACATGCTGAACTATATCTATAGCAGCAGATTTCTTTACCACTATGGTAAAAGATGCCATACGGCTTTTCTTCCAAATAAGCAACCATCGGTAGTACACGTTAAAACCACAAGTGAAATTTGCTGTAAAACAACTATTTTTTCTTCCTCTCAAAGCATTTTATATTACAAAAAAGGATGGCAGTCTGTAAAATATACTTTAGTTTTGAATAAAACTGTGTTTAAAAAAATGTGTGTGTGTGTGTGTGGTTTAATAGGAGAAATCTTGCTTTACAACAGGCCCAGGCTAGCCTGATCTTGTCAGATCTCAGAAACTAAGCAGGGTCAGCCCTGACGACAATTTGGATAGGAGACCTCCAAGGAATTCCAGGGTCATGGCGCAGAGGCAGGCAATGGCAAACCACCCCTGAATGTCTCTTGCCTTGAAAACCCTACGGAGTCACCACCATAACAGCACCTCAGGCTGGATATTCACCCTGAGACTTTTTGAGAAAGGAAAGGTATAAATGCAGTAAAATAAATAAATAGGCATCGATCCAGAGTATTAAGGTTCCTGATATGACTCCCTATGCATTACTAGGGAGTTTTGGTTGGTGGGAACCTCAGCTAGATGAGAGAGAACAATCATGTAGGTCTCTTTTGCCTGTTCTCAATCCCTTTCCACAAAACACTTGCTTTGAATGTATATTTTCCTTTACTCCATGCTTCTTTGCCCCTCATACACATCCAGCTTTCTCCTTAGCAACTCATGGCTACTACTATCCTATGATGGAAAGGATTTCTCCAGTCACCTTCTGAGAACAGGAATCCTTAGAGCTGGGGGGAAACCTTCGGGGTTGTAATTTATTATTGCTCAGGATATTCAGTCGTGAATGAAATGCATCTCATATGAGAATAAATAGTATTTCTCTCTTAGTCATAATAATGGACTAGAACGATATTACCACAAATGGAGCAAAGCTCATGGAACAAAATTTTCATGTCTCCCTCTTCCTGCTATAACCCCTGATCGCCAACCAGTTCTGCTCCTGAGGACCAGGGGACACCCCCACCGCTCAAAGCAGTGTGGGGTGTGAAGTGGGTCCGCAGTAGAAGGGAGAACTCAGCAAGAAATGTTTGCTGCTCTGCCCACGGGCATTCTGTTCTATTGGCAGAAGGGCTGCTACACCAGCACAAGAGCAGCTTTGGACCCACTCCAACATATGCTATTGAAAAATTTGCAAGCGTTGGCACAACCAGACTTAAGTGTTTTTCAGTCCAATTGGATTCATTAAGAAATATTTAAACATGTGCCTAATTATTCTGCTGAAATTGATAGAATTAAATGTGCTTAACATTGCCTTCCTCCCCCTCCCTCCCTCCCTCCCCCTCTTTTAGGTATACAGACATGCAGCCAATCCTGTGCAGTCTTAGGTGGCCTAAATTCAGTGATGTGAATACATTTAAGACTATCCGCATATGATTGGAGGCTTAATTTAAATCGATCAGCCTGTTATTACTTTCTCTGCTATATGTTCTGAACCTGTAACTTGACACCCCCTCCCTTCCTCTAGCAGGGAGGATAAGGAAAGAGAGACTGGTACACGCTCATTTTTGTAAGAACAGAAAAGTCCTGCAGTATATAGCCAGAGAATATGTTACAGCTTGATAAGATTAACACTGCCGTGCTCAGTTTATTGCCAAATACTATACAGTGAGGGGAAAGTGTTAAAATAATAACACTGCTGGGAGATTTGTCTGAACAGATTTCACAGTAATGACAGCATGTGGGAATAGGGAACCTGAAGTAATTCTAGAGAAAGGCCTCCCTGAAAATGTTGGCAAACAGGCTGAAAGTTTTCCTTGTTAACAAAGGATAAGTTCATTGCTGGGAAGAGAGATGAAAGGCTAATGAAAAAGCCAACGTATTGACATGCTGAGGGACACCATAAAAACAAACTGAAATGACCGCTTTTGACATTCCACTTGGTGATGGAACTGGGAGGCCATTATGTTGCAAAGAGAGCATTCAGAAAAAGTTTGTGTAAATTATTTTTTATTTATTTCTGTGCTGCCTTACCACACAAATAGAGTCCCCAACACAGCAAACATCAAGGCATTAAAGCATTAAACATTTAAACTACATTTAAAATGTATATGTAAAATATTTGACAATACAATAAAACATAGAAGCACAACACAACTGGGGTTGGGGGCAATAAGAGTTTAGTGAGGTACGCCAAACAAACAAAACAAAAATGTCTTCATCTGTTGGCAGAAGACAATGGCAGAGGGAGACAGACAAATTTCCCTGGGGAGGGAGCTCCAAAATTTTGCTGCCACTACCAAGAAGGCCCTTTCTCGGGCAGCCACCCACCTAGCTTCAGATGGCAGGGGCACCCAAAGCAAGGCCTCCAAAGAAAACCAAATAGACGGTAGGGTTGCCGGACACCCCCCCCCCATGGAGGCGGAGGTCTCCCACTGCCAGGCCCCACCTCACCATCATTGATCAGCTGGCTGGCAGGGGAGGGACTTATCCTGAAAAAGAGGGTGATCCATCCAACGTGCAGTGACATATCTACACCACTGCCCATGTGACCCAATCAGATCTGGGTAGTTGGGGTGATGCTCTGGTATTTGGGCAAAAACTCTATGGTAGAAGCCAAATTTCCATAGAGTTTTAGCCCAAATATCAGAGCATTGCCCTGACATCCTGGACTTGACAACACTTCCAGGTCATGTAGGCAATGACATGGACACATCACTGTATGTTGGATGGGCCTCCCATCTTCTCCTGGTATGTACATCCCATCCCCTGCTGCTTGCCAGGCAACCCTAGTGACAGGTAGGTTCATATGGGAGAATGTGGTCCTTAAGGTATGCTGCCCCAAACTGTAGGGGGCCCAGAAGTAAACTGGAATCCAGTACAGATGGAACAAGACTGGAATGATATAGAGTAGTATCAATATTGATTTATATATACAATGTATATATTAGTACACTATCAAAGATTTTAGGAGAGATACTGATGAGTTAAATGTCTGGATTAGAAAAGAGCAACAAAGCACACCCCTGGATAAACTCTCAATTCAGTTGTTGTTTTACTCTTTGACATGTTTTTAGGAGTAAAAAATATCTGGTGTAGCACTGGAGTTAAGAGATGGGAGCTATGAATGAAGAAGTTTCTCAGTCCAAATGTCACTTTGCCTTGAACTTGCTAAGGGAACAAGCCAAAGGTCTACTCAGAATAAGTCCAAATTTATTCAATGGGGGCTTACTCCAGGGAAAGTGTTCTTAGGATTGTGGCCACCCAGCTGCAATGAGGGGATGATAATAATAGCCAAACGGGTTTGGTAAGCACTGGAAAGACTGTTAAGTATTATTAAAACAGCAATGATGTTAATTGATTATTGTTCTGCTGCTTTATATCAGTTTGAAGTGAGTAGCTTCTAGACAGATGTCATCAAGCAGAGGCTGGACACCCACTTGTTATGAATGCTTTATGTTACTTAACAAAGAGTCAGAGAGTGATTTCAGCAAAAGATCAGCTTTATTCAGCAAATCATAACTCAACTCCAAATAGATCAACATGAATAGCAAGAACAGCTTTAGCATTGAAGCTGTTCCACTTTTAAACCCTCCCGGCTAATGTAGCCACGCCCTATTGTACAATATCAACCTATGAGGTTGTAGAGTTAAGGTCCAATCACATTAGTTCCTGCTTCTGGAACTGGCTGTTTGTGATTGGTCGGCTCTTCCTGGGCTACCAATTACATTTGAGGGATTTGGATCCTAGCCCAGGAATGAAGCTTCACATGGTGATTCAATGACAGTGTTTCTCATACACACATGGGTCAGATTGAATACACCACACTTTAGCTTTCCGACACTGAGCAGGGGCTGGGACTAGTTGACCTGTTAGGACCTTTCCAACTCTATGACAGAAGTTTCCATACTTCAGAAAGTACAAGGCTTTATGTGTCTAGTGAGCAGCATCAGAACACTGATGCTGTCTCAAAGATAAGGTATGCCCTATCCTATTTATATTCAGAATATATTCATTATGACATGTAGATTGGGTTCTGCATGGGTACAACCATAGCTTTTGGGGGGTGGTTCCTGAGACTACCATGACTGCAGAATGTCGCACCATGATCACAGCAACCACCAACGGTGTAGAAACTGCAGCTGCATCCATGGAAGGCTTGCTTCACTCATTCATTTATTTTATTTCGATTTATATCCCACCCTCCTTGCAAGTGGGTTCAAGGCGGGTCACAGACAACAATTTTACTAAACTACTAAAACAGTTATACTAATATAAATAATCAGGGGTGTTTTTTTTCCCTGGGGGAATGCGCCAGAACAAAGTTCCAGAACCTCTTCAACAAAATTCTTTTTAAAATGTTTAAAAATTCAGGAGTGTTCAGTATTTTTTTAATTTTTTAAAATTTATTTAATTTCATTTATACCCCGCCCTCCCCGCGTGCGGGCTCAGGGCGGCTTACAACCGTAAGGCACAAAAGTGCAATAAAATACAATAAAACACAATTTAAAACAATTCATACATGGGAACACCCAAGGATCCCGCGTGACTAGACAACCCTCTCTCCAGTATTGCACAACCCTATCCATTCAAGGGGAGGTTACTGTGGCCCCCTGATATTATTAGCCACTTAACCTCCGGCAGTGCTGTAGAAATGGTCCTCGTTGGTGGTAGTGGTAGCGGCGGCGGCTCCTATTCGAAAGCCTGGCGGAAGAGCTCCGTCTTGCAGGCCCTGCGGAACTGCATCAGGTCCCGCAGGGCCCTGATCTCTTCCGGGAGCTCGTTCCACCAGATAGGAGCCGCCATCGAGAAGGATGGACCCTGGCCATGTAGGGCTTTAAAGGTAACGACCAGCACTTTGAAGCGAATCCGGTATGCTATAGGCAGCCAGTGCAGCGCTTTGAGCACAGGCTGGATGTGATCCCATTTCGAGACACCAGCAACCAGCCTGGCCGCCGCATTCTGAACTAGCTGCAGCCTCCGAATCAGCGACAAAGGCAGCCCCATGTAGAGAGCGTAGCAGTAGTCTAGCCTTGAGGTGACCGTCGCGTGGATCACTGTGGCTAGGTCTTCGCGGCTGAGAAAGGGGACCAACTGCCGCACCAGCCGAAGATGGTAAAAGGCCGCTTTGGCAGTGGCTGCTACCTGGGCCTCCATCGATAAGGCGGAGTCCAGGAGCACTCCCAAACTCCTAACCTCCGAAGCTGGCACCAACGGCGCCCCATCGAAGGCCGGGAGCGGGAGCCCCAATCCCTTCCCGTTCCGGCCCAGACACATGACCTCCGTCTTTGCCGGGTTCAGCTTCAACCGACTCAGCCTGAGTCATCCAGATACAGCCTGCAACGCCCGGTGCAGATCTTCTGGATCAGAGTCCGACTGGCCACCCAACATCAGATAGAGCTGGGTGTCATCGGCATATTGATGACACCCAAGCCCATACCTCCGGACAATCTGGGCGAGGGGGCGCATATAGATGTTGAATAGTATCGGGGAGAGCAGTGCCCCCTGGGGCACACCGCATTCGAGCGGGTACCTCCGGGACTGCTGCTCCCCTAATTCCACCCTCTGTCCCCGACCTTGGAGGAAAGAGACAAGCCATTGGAGGGCGAGCCCCTGAATCCCCACGTCGTGTACAGATTGAACACTTCATTTCCCTCTTGAGAGTTCCGGCACCTCCTTTTCCAAAAAAAAAAAAAAGAAAGGCCATGTAAGTAACTGTTGCCTCAACTAAAGGGCTGGCGGAAAAGCTCCATTTTTACAGGCCCAGCAAAACTGTAATAGGTCCCACAGGGCCCTGATCTCAAGCGGGAGCATGTTCCACCAGGCCAGGACTAGGGCAGAAAAGGCCCTGGCCCTGGTCGAGGCTAAGCGGACGTCCCTTGGGCCGGGGACAACCAGCAATTGATGGTCCACCAAGCACCAGGCTCTCTGGGGTACCTATGGAAAGATGCAGTCCCTTAGATAGGTTGGTCCCAGGCTGCATAGGGCTTTAAAGGTCAGTACCAACACTTTGAAGCGGATCCAGTACTCAATTGTCATTGAAGCTTCATTCCTGGGCTAGGATCCAAATCCTGTGGCATCTGTGCGGGTATGCATTCAGCCAGTGCTATGCTCCAGAGCCCAAAAAACGTAGAAAATTTGGAAGACTGAGCATTTGGAAAATTTCATGTCAGTTTCTACCCTTGTAAGTCTATACTATGCATTTTTAAAATAATGATTGTATTATATCCATAACATATAGTTCTTATCTCAGTTTAATAGCTTGTGTGGGTTGGAGAGCACAGCCATCTGTGACTTTGCAGCGGAGTTCTCATTAATGCTTTTAACTTCAAAACAGCTTGTTTGCGATCTAGTCAATGCCTACAATGTTGTACATGACCTTGCCTGTGAAGAATGTATTAGGGTATCAGCAGCTTATTCCTACCTCTGTCAGAGCCTTAATTTGACAGTTATACCAAAATGCTAATAAAAATAGGATTTCCTTAATTCAGTAAGATTTGAATGTTCTTGTGAGAATGGGGGATTCTAGAGTGTTTCAGCTCTATTCTTCAGTTACATTATCATTCATGAAAGTCAATGGGTGGTTTGTGAATGGCTGCTCATTTTACGGTAGCTGCTTAAAAAGGTATTGTATGGTAGCTCTTATTGTATTAAGAACCAGCCACCTGTGGTCTCCAGCCACACACTAAGCTTCTTTGATGACACGGCTCCTTTTCTGGTGAAAGAGCCACTTCTGTCAGAGGACGACTCCTTAGGCTGCATCATCATTTGCCCCCTCTCCACTGCATCACATAGGCTGAAAGGTTTATCACACAGCAGCAGTGATCAGGTGGGCTGTGAGCCTCAAGAAGCTGCCCCCTCCTCCTTGCATTAACACTAGAGCAGATGAGTTATCCAAGAAGACTTGGAGTAGGCCTGCTACTTCTGTCTCAATCACTTTCTCCAGAAAGGGTAGATTAGAGACAGGGTAATGATAGGCCATATCATTTTTCTGTAAGAATGGTTTTTTAAGTAGAGACAGATAACCGTCTCTTTGAGTGGTCAAGGGAAGGTGCCCTGTAAAGGTAAAGGTTTCCCATGCTCAAAAGCCAGTCGAATCCGACTCTAGGGTGTCCGAAGACATTTCCAGGCTTCCCAGTAAATAGCTTTCTCTTCAGTGGTGGGGGGACCTTCTTCACTTGTTGCATATAGTGCCTGGATCCCAACTCTGCACACCAAGAGTCTAGCACCTCTGGCATCACCTATGCTTTTTATGCTGGGGCCTGGCCTACCTGTGAGAGACGGGGAAGTGGGTGAGGGCAACAACATCCCATAGCCAGATTAAAGAAGACAAAAATTCCCAGATGCAAGCCCTGTGCCCATTACAGCATTGCAGTAACCCAGCCCTGAGGTTACAAAAGCATGGATTAGCATAACCAGATCTGCTGAGCCTAGGTAATGAGAAAGTTGGCAAATCAGATGTAGCTGATGGGAAATGCTCCTGGTCACTTAACAGAGCTATAAGAGAACCACCTCTTAGCAATTTGACCCACTGAAGAGACCCACAGTTCAGAGTCCTTAACCCAACAAAGGCCCATTCTGCACCTAGCATTCGCTCCATTGTTTTACCAAACCCACAGTGGAACAGAAAAAGATGTGGCTCAAAACCACATTCAAATACCCTGGGCCAATGCCATACTGACTGCAGAGTCACCCCTGAATAGCAATGAAATGGCCATAAATCTATGCAGACAGTACCATAAAACTGAGAGCTCAAAGGACATGAAACTGGCATGCAGTGTGGAGGCTACCAAAAAATCTGACAATCAAAGACAGGTGAAAGTGGCATGCAATGCAGAGGGGAATTTCTGTTCCAGTGTGGGTTTGATAAAACAGCGGAGCGAATGCTAGATGCAGAATGGGCCAAAGGAATGTTCAGCCAGCAACCACAGCTATAACGTATCTGCTTTCAACACGCTAAACATGGTAAACAAAGATATTTTACCACTGTGTTTGTTAGCAGCAAACAGATATTTTCAAATAATAGGCAAAAATCAGGGCACTTGGCATGCTCTTTTCTTTTTAAAAGAACCTTTTCAGATGATAACAGATGTGATAATTTATTATTATCCTTTTCCAATGTCCCTCTTGTAATAAAAAGTCCATTTGCTAAAGTAAAGTGTACTCTCAGAGCAAGCAGCCTGTCTCTAGTTGTTCTAACTGGGTGGCTATAGAGAGATAATAATAGCTAACACAACCACCAGGTTCATTTGATTGCAGATTGTTAAATGCTGCTCAATACCAGAAAGTGTTGGGGGGGGGGGTCACACCTTTGCTTCTGCTAAAGGTATCCGTGCATGGAAGCCTAGCAACAGAGAAGGCAATTTCAAATTGCTCAGTGATGTGAAACAATTTTAGGTAGGGACAAAAGAGAAGTTCTGTTTTTATGAAGTTGGCAATTATGTCCTCCAGAAAACTATTTCATATCATGTATATAATGTGTGTTTACAGTCTCCTCCTCTACCAAAGAAAACGACTGGGTTTCGAGGTTCTCAGCATGGGTGAATACAACAGAAGGAGGTAGCTGAAGCTGGTGGGTAGAAAAGGTGTAGGCTGAATACCTGGCAATGTCATGGTTTAAAGAGAAAGATCTAGCCGTGCCAGCAGACCACTGTACAGTCATTGGGTCTTCACAAAGAGAGCTACGAATTGCAATCAGAGGTCATTTCGGGGGGGAACGCGGGGGAACGCAGTTCCCCCGAATGAGGTGCAGGGGGCGGGGCACATGACGAAGCCCCGCCCCCTGCTTCTGGCCGCCCCGCTTCCAGCCCTCATTCAGCCAGGAGGAGGCAGGAGAAGAGGGAGGGTAAGTTGTTTCCTCCCCGCCTCTCCCCACCCCTGCCTGCCTGGGGCCAAGGAGGGCCTTCGCGGGGCTTCCTCGCACTCCCGCTGGCCTTGCAGGTCCACCGCCGGGCCCCTGATGTCAGGGTGTGTGGCATATGCTAATGAATTATGCTAATGAGTTCCCCTAGCTCTTTTTCTACGAAATGACCCCTGATTGCAATTAAGGTTACAAGGAATCAATTGGTTTCCAGAGCCCAGGATTACTGTAGTTCCTAATAAATCAAATAATATATATATGTCACCTCTTTATTTGAACATTTCAGCAATTCCAAAATCACGGCTGCCCTTCCCAGTCTCAATCTCCTTCTGATTTCTTGGTTGCAGTCTCCCTTTTGGTTGATGATGGAACCAAGGAATAGAAAATCTTAAACAATTTTAATTTCTTCATTGTCAAGCTTTAATTTGTATAATTCCTCAGTAGTCTTGTCCTCTTGATGTTCAGCTGTAATCCTGCTTTGGCACTTTTGGCTTTAAACTTCATCAGTAGGTGTTTCAGGTCTTCACTATTTTCTGCCAGTAATGCGGTGTCATATGAATATCATAAATTGTTAACGTTCCTTCCACCAATTTTCACTCCACCTTCATCTAAATCTAATCCAGTTTTCCTTATATGTTCTACATACAGACTGAAGACACAGGGAGTTAAAATACATCCTTGTCTGATACCTTTGCCAATTGGAAAACATTCAATTTTCCATATTCTGTACTAACAGTAGCCTCTTGTCCAGAGTATCAAAACAATGAGATGTTGTGGCACACCCTGTTCTTTTTAAACCAAACATAGTTTTTCATTATCTATGCTGTCAAAAGCTTTGCTGTAAGCTATGAAACACAAATTGATTTTCTCCTGAAATTCTCTTATGCTCCAGAAACAAGATAAATTTGCAGTATGTGCTCTAGTGCCGCTTCCTTTTCTGAATATAACTAGAATATCTGGTATTTCTTGTTCCATATATGGTAACAGTCTTTGTTGTAAGATTTTGAGCATCACTCACATGAGAAATTAATGAGATGGCCTGATAGTTGCTGCAGTCTTTGATGTCTCCTTTTTTCAGAATTCAAATGTAGTCTCCAACTTGCCCTATTTGGGCAAGATAATAGAGAGGGCTGGGGCAATCCAGTTACAGAGCTTTTTGGATGACGCTTCCATTTTAGATCCCTTCCAGTCCGGTTTTCACTCAGGCCACGGGACGGAGATGGTACTGGTCACCCTCACAGACGACTTCTGGAGGCAACTGGATCGGGGCAGATCGGCAGTACTGTTGCTGTTGGATCTGTTGGCAACGTTTGACATGGTTGACCATCAGCTACTGATCCACCGCCTTGCCGACACTGGAGTCCAGGGGCTTGCCTTGCAATGGCTTGCCTCCTTCCTCCAAGGTCGAGGACAAAGGGTGGCACTAAGGGAGCAGGTATCCCAAAGGCACCCACTGGAGTGTGGAGTGCCCTAAGGGGCAGTACTTCCCCCAATGCTATTTAATATCTATATGCGCCCCCTTGCCCAGAGGCATGGGCTGGGATGTCACCAGTACGTTGATGACACCCAGCTCTATCTGTTGTTGGGCGGCCAGCCTGACTCTAAACTGGAAGATCTGGGCCGGGTGTTACAAGCTGTGGCTGGATGGCTTAGACTGAGCCGACTGAAACTGAATCCGACGAAGATGGAGATTTTGTGCCTGAGCTGGGGTGGGTCGAGGGTAGGGATTCCATTCCTGACCTTCGATGGGGCTCCACTGGTGCCAGCACCAGAGGTGAGGAATTTGGGAGTGCTCCTGGATGCTTCCTTAACAATGGAGGCCCAGATAGCAGGAACTGCCAAGTCAGCCTTTTATCACCTTCGGCTGATCAGGCAGTTGGTTCCCTTTCTCGAATGCAGCGACTTGGCAACAGTGATCCATGCGATGGTCGCCTCGAGACTGGACTACTGTAATGCTCTCTACATGGGGCTGCCCTTGTCTCAGATCCGGAAGCTATAGCTAGTGCAAAATGCGGTGGCCAGGCTTTTGATGGGCCTCCCTATGTGGGAACACATTCAGCCTGTGCTGAAAGCACTGCACTGGCTACCGATAGCATACTGAATCCACTTCAAGGTGCTGGTTCTTAACTTTAAAGCCCTTTATCATCAGGGGCTGACATACCTGAGGGACTGCATTTCCACACACATTCTGCAGAGAGCACTACAGTCATGGTCCCAAAATCGACTGACCCTCCCAAGTCCTAAAGACGCCAGGCTGGCCATAACCAGGGCTAGTGCCTTCTTGGTGGTGGCTTCATACTGGTGGAATGAGCTCCCAGAAGAGATCAGGGTCCTGTGGGACCTTATGCAGTTCCACAGGGCCTGAAAGACAGCTCTTCCACCAGGCCTTCAACTAAGGCGCCACCCCTCAATAATAACTGTAAGCCCTGTCCTTCAGAGTCACCAACAGCAGCCTGCACTGGCCACATAAGAAACTGAACAAGGAACGATCAATAGAATAGGTCGCCATCGCCAAACAGCATCATTATTATTGCCAGACCTAATATGTACTAGCATTTTATGATATTCGGATTGTTTTTAGAAGGTTTTATGATTGTTTTAACTGCTATGTGTTTTAATCTTTTGTAAGCCAACCTGAGCCTGCTTTGGCGGGGTGGGGTATAAATTTGATAAATAAATAGAGCATTTCCAGTCTGTGGGCCATTGTTTTTTCAATATTGTTCCACTTCTCCTGTTTTTCTTTATTTGTTTGCTTTGTTTCCAGTTGTAATCTTAGCTACTATATAATATAAAAATGGGAGAAATCCCTTAAAATCATAAAACTATGTATTATGTATCATTCTATCCTGGGCCAAAATTGAACAATTTATTCTACTTCCCTTACAGTTGGAGCTAGCATGGGGTTTAAAGGGTGGGCTGCAAATTTCACTAATAGCCAGTGGGGGTCAGTTTCAAAATCCTTTAGGAACTCTGGAAATTTTTACCCAGATCTTAATACTTTAAGTCCTGATGCTTTGTCTTTTAGATTTGGTGTGATATAAAGATGAACAAATGCAGAGGAATTCACTGAACACAGCATATCCCACAGGAACTTGCATGACTGACTAAACTGCCATTGTTCTGTTTACAGCGTTAGGAAAGGAACAATTAGACATTGAAACTAATAATCCTCCAGCACTTGTGCCAGGAAATCAAATACACATAGAGATTTTTTAGAAAAAGGATAAACTGTACCACAGGGGATAGCAGAATAATGGAATAATTTTCCATTAGGGATGCATTTATATTCCCATGACTTATTTGCATTTTAGTTGTTCTAAATATAGCTTTGTAAAAATTATCTCCTATTTCCATCATTCTTTATTTTTAAAGACAAAGGACTAAATAAATAAAAAGGACTACGAACTGTCCCCATTGTGCTGTAGTGGTTTGTCCAACTGGTTTTGTATTTTGGCCACTGCAGTATTCAAGGTCCTGTTTTGAAACTGCAAGGGACAAGGAAGTAAGTGAAGTCAGCTGCAGTTCTAGAATTTGGGAAGGGTGAGACTTACTGAATTTACCTACCTGAACATATCAGAGAAAATGGAATGTCAGTTGTTGGAGACAACATGACACAACAGGCTTTAGCACTATCAATCTGAATGTTTATGACCACCTACAGCAGCCTTTGTTTTCTGTTTCTCAGTAAAGTCCAGGGGACAATCATACCCTGAAGGAGAGTATCACGTTGGCCTAATAAGGCCATACTGAGGGTCAGCTTGACTCTAACTCTTCCATTTATAACGTCAGGAGCCAATTATACACTGATGCTCTGCCTCATCCATACCTTGGAAGGAGTAACCACATTTCCCTCTTTAAAGATATCTAGGTTCCTCCTACTCTTTATGGAAGCAATAATGGAAACTCTTCTGTGCAAGATGCCAACTGAATTCTGTACCTCACTGCTCTGCTAGAGCATTGCTCAGAGTTCTGGTAAAATCAGCACTGCAAATACTCCCATGGTCAGAAAATACTCTTCTAGAGGGAAAAAAATCTATACATATAGGTGGATCTTGCTGCATGTCTTATGTTTGACAGAACTGTATGATTGCAAACTGTCTGAGGATTAGTGTAATTCTGGAATTCACCTATTTGTGTAATTTAAACAGTACAGCCCCCCCCCCCGACAAGGAAGGCAAAAAGGGTGATAGATATCCATGAGATTAGGAGCCAGAAACACTGATCGATACTGGTGCCTCCTGGCTAAGGCCTTTTGCAAAGTTTTTTGGGAAACCTTACCTGGGTGTACATTTAAACGAACAAGCTGGTCATTTGGCATTTGTATCTCTGTGAGAGGTTAGGAATTGGACGCCAAAAGGAAGGAAAAGTAAAAACACTGGTGGAAGGAAACCCTCACCCCTTTGAGGAGCATTTCAGGCAGTCTTTGGGCTGCAGTGGAAGGGAGGAGGTTGGAAAATTCCATTCCATAAGCAAAGTCCCATTCATGATTTGCTGAACATAACCCATATGTTTACTGAACAGATACGATAGCGCTGAGGCTCACAACATCTGATTTGTGTATCCAATTCCTGGGAATGTTCTTAAATGGCAGGACTTTGCTGAGATTGGAACTTTTACTTAAAAAAAACATTTTAAAGTACAAAGATAGCTAGCTCAATTAAATTAAAAAATGAACACCCATCCTTTTACACATTTAAAGGTAGCATGTTGGATCCTACCAGCTTTCACGCTAGTGGAAGACAGAACTTTTCCTTTTGACCCCTGAAAAGGCTATGAGGGGATCAAGTGACCTGAATGCATATATATCTATATATCTAATAGCAAAGGCACCCCCTGCGTGCGGATATCTAAATCCACACCTTGGGGGCACCTGGGGGGCAGGGAGATTTTCCTGCAGACTTGGGGCAGTCCCCAGGTGTGCACAAAAATCTAAAAAGTTGAAAAAAATATAGAGGGGATATTTAAATTCCCCCAAAAGTAAAAGAGTGTTTCCTGCACAAGTGCAGGGAACACTCGGAACTCTGCAATGGGCCAGCGGCTGGAAGCCACTCAGACCTAGCCGCCAGAGCCAAGGCAGGGGGAGAGGAGGAGATCGGCCGCCAGAGGGGGAGGGAAGATCGGCAGGGCCCGGAGGCTGGAAGCCTCTCAGGACGCGCCACTGGAGCCGAGGAGAGGGGGGGGAGACCGGCGGAGAGTGAAGGAGCCAGGGGGGGGAGAGAGATTGGTGGGGCCTGGCAGCTGGAAGTTGCTCAGGCCGTGCCGCCGGTGTCTGGGGCCGGGGGAAGAGGGCTTACCTGCTGCTGCTGCCTCCTCCTCCTGCTCTGCGTGGAGCTCTGCTCCCCCCTGCAAGTATCGCGGGTCCCCTTTCTTGTACATACATACATACATACATACATACATACATACATACATACATACATACATACATACATACATACATACATACATACATACATTTTTGATTTCTATACCGCCCACGACCCCCAATGGGTCTCAGAGCGGTTTACACTGAACTACTTCTGTAGTTTGTTACCTGACTAGGGCCACAATTTTTCCAGGGAGGGGGTTACCTAACAGCACCCATGCGGCGTATTTTCTCCTCATCCTCATCCGGCGGCTTCAGACGTAGTTCCTGGCGTCCCGGGCGACTGGCGACCATCACAGGCAGGCTCTAATAGCCAAGGTACCCTCTGCGTGCGGATATCTAAATCCGCACATTGGGGGCACCTGGAGGGTAAACAGATGTTCCTGTACACTTGGGGCAGTCCCCAAGTGTGCAGAAAAATCTGAGATGTTTAAAAAAGTATAGTGGGGTATTTAAATCCAAAAAAACCTGAAAGTGCATTCTCGCGCATGCATAGAGAATGGAATTGCCATTTGGAACTGTGGCAGAGCTTGCTGCTGGCAGCTGCAAGGGAGTTGGGAGAGCCTTGGTGGGCGGGCAGCTGGGAGCCGTGCAGGGCTTGCAGCCATTGCTGCTGGTGGGGGGGGAGAAGCCTGGGTGGGTGGGCAGTTGGAAGCCACGCTGGGCTTGCCGCTGTTGCTGGTGGTGGGGAAGCCTGGTGGCCCGGCGGCTAGCAGCCGCATGTCACGGCTCCTGCTGTGAGCAAGCAGCTCCCACCGAGTGGGAACAAGCGGCCCCAGCAGAGGATCTAAGTGCTGCTGGGGATGAGCTCTCAATGCCAGAAACTCCCACACCTGAGAGAGCTGAGCTTCCAGAGGCTACCCCAGCAACAGCTGAGGCAGAAGCACACCACACCCGGACAGTTCTCCTCCTGATTTGCCGCCGGCGGTATCCCGCTTGAGGGAACAGTGCCGCCGGGATTTGGCAACCCGGCAGTGAGACGCACGCATGCGTAGTAGGCGCTCATTCAACCCCGAGTATTAGCAGGAGCCGGGACTCGCTTGAGGCGCACTAATTGCTAGCAGGCTTATGGGCTATTTGATCCACGCACTCACGGCGACAAATCGTGCCAGCAACTAGTTTCTTTGGACAAAGTTCTGCACCTCCTCACTTGTGATCCTAGCTCCTGGTTCCGATCTGGATTTCCTCGGCTCCTTGACCTCGGCTCGAATGACTATGCTTCAACTCTGCACCCTGAACGTTTGACTCTCTGGCTCTTGACTCTTTTGGACTCTGGTTTTCTGACAACTCTAACGGTTTGTGCTTTATTTTTTTGGTCCCCCAAAGGGGAATTTTTTATTTGCATTTCTATAAAACCACAACAGAAATTGGGGAGGGAGAGTCTACAATCTATAGGAGAAAGTAAAAAGAACCTAACTAAAAACCTAAGAATGGAGGTTTTACAATGCTTAAAACATAGAGAGTTATCATCACAGCCCAGGAGATTATTGGCTGCCCTCTCCTGTTCCTGGAGGAATTGTATAGTTCTCGATGCTTGAAAAAAGCAAAGAACATTTTGCAGGATTTGTCACACCCCGAACACTCCCTGTTTGAATTGCTGCCTTCGGGTAGAAGATATAGGACAATTAAAACATGGACAAACGTATTAAAAATACTTTTTATTCGAGAGCTATTATTGCTTTAAATGCTGTATGAAATTGGAATTTGGGTGACATTGGTGGTTTAAGTTGCAATGTGAACCTTAAGGGAGTTATGGGATGGTTGTGAATGGTTGTGTGAGTGTATGAGTATGGTTGTAGATCACCGAATGATTGCACCTTTAATTTTGTTGTACTATGTACAATGACAATAAAGTATATTATTATTATTATTATTATTATTATTATTATTATTATTAGTTGTTACTCTTATACAGATACTTTCA
>NW_015174876.1:63952-69806 GCF_001447785.1 Gekko japonicus | reverse complement strand
CAGGCAAGATCTTTAAAACCAATGTTTCCTCAGTAAGAACATTACAACATGTTTTTCTTTTTCCGTCTTCGATGTATCTTCTTTCTTCAATTATCTTTTAGTTTTTATAAGTCCGGATCTGTCCATTCGTGATATAAACCAAGTTCCTTTTTTCCAGGGAAATCTTCGCTTCCTTAAGCATCTTAGATCAAAAGAGTCTTTCCTTTTGTTGCAGTAACAACACGCTCATTGGAGATTCCAGCCTTTCTCTTAGCAAGCAGATCTTATAAAGTTGGGGTAGCGAGCCCTTTACTGCAGAAAACCGCTTTTCTATCAGCTTGCCAACCCAGCCACAAAGAACTAAACTTTAGAGTCTCCTTACCATTCATACGTCTCTATGATCAACGCACTGTCCCTTTAAAAGTGTAGCTGCTTTTAGTACAGATCCAGGTCGCTTTTCACTTTAGCCACCAGAGGGCTCACGATTCACTTTAAAGACAGTCTATGGTTAGGTCACGTGACCTAACTTTCCACTGTACTTCCTGAAGAAAGCATTGATCTCGCCTCCCTCTTCGCCATCTTTTGGGGATGCTTACATCAGCCGAGAAAGAATGCCATAGTCTCTAAGGTCTGTTTAAATGCTCAGCTTTCTTTTAGAAAAACTCTCCGCTACAGTCCATCGCCACAATTTGATCAGTCCCTCCATCCTTGCTTTCGCATTTGCTTAAAACGTCGGGAGATAGGGCGTCCCCTCCCCCCCTCCATTTATACGCTTATAGTAGAGGGACTTCACTTCTAGGCTTTAGTGTCTCGTTTCAACGGCAACTCACTCATCAATCCTTGAATCGATCCACCAGGTCCTAAGACGTCCCCTGGGATCACGCCAGGCAGAGAAAATCGCTAAACCTCCAAATGCTTGTCCCGGTGGTCACTTTTAATCCAGTACTGGGAATCAGGGCAGAGAGTAGCCCCCCTGTACCAGCTGCCGGCTGGAGGTAGGGCTCTCCAAAGCCCCCTGGCTAGAATCCCATTGTCCATGGGCTTCATGGGGGAGCATGCACAATCACGCTCCCTCCCAATTCCCGATTCATGGCACCTGTCTCTCGGAGGAACCAAGAGATGCTGCCATCGTTTAAAGCGCCAAAACCGGAAAACCCAGTTTGTGCTTTAAACAAGGTTTACTGGTTGGTCTGCTTGCCTGGCTCTTGACTTTGGACTGTACCTTGACCACCTCGCTCTTGCTTTGTGTATTGGACTTGGTTTTCCGGCTAACTTGTGAGACTAGCTCTTGACCTCGGACTGTATCCTGACTGCCTCACTTCTGCCTAGCCCCGCATCGTGACACCGCACAGGGCTCGCCGCTGTTGCCGCTCGAGGTGGCGGTGAGGGAGAAACCTTGGAGGGCTGGTGGCTAGACTCAACCACAGCTGTTGCTGTTGTCATTGGGTGGGCGGGGGGAAGCCTTGCAAGCCCAGTGGACCACCTGCTGGGCTCACCTGCAGCCCCTGCCGCATCCTCCTCTGCGCGGAGCTCCTGCTGCTTCAGCAGGCGAGTCACCCGGGAACCATGGGGAATACTCCCCCCGCGAGTATTGCAGGTCCCATTTCTTGTACATATGTAATAGCCAAGGCGCTCCCTGTGTGCGGATATCTAAATCTGCACATTGGGGGCACTTGGGGGGCAGAGAGATTTTCCTGCACATTTGGGGCAATACTTAGATGTGCAGAAAAATCTAAAATTAAATCTCCCCAAAAGTAAAAGAGCGTTCCCTGCAGATGCGCAGAGAACGCTCTTAGAACTTCCTCACCACAGCAGGGGGTAGGTGGGAGAAGGCTTGGCAGGCTGGCTGCTCAGATCTTGCCACTGCTGCGGGGGGGGGGGGGAAAGCTTGACGGACCAGACAGCTGGGAGCCGCGGGGGCCTTGCCATTGGGGCCAGGGGGGTTGGCGGGCCCGGTGGGAGCCACACCAGCCTTGCCATTGGTGCTGGGGGGTGAGGGAGGTTTAGTGGGCCCGGTGGCTGGGAGCCATGTGGACCTCACTGTTGGTGCTGGGGGGGGAGGCTTGGCAGGCCCGGCGGGAGCCGCATGGACCTTGCTGTTGGTGCTGGGGGGAGAAGGGTTGGTGGACCCGTGGGAGCCGCGTGGGCCTCGCCATTGGTGCCAGGGGAGAAGGCTTAGCAGGCCCGGCAGCTGGGAGCCGCGCAGGCCTCGCCATTGGTGTCGAGGGAGAGAAGTCTTACCTGCAGCTGCTTTCTCCTCCTCCATGTGGAGCTCCCCCCCCCCGCGTACCGTGGGTTCCCCTTCTTGTGTGTGTGTGTGTGTGTGTGTGTGTGTGTATAATCAGGTGGGAAGGGGCTACATTAAGGTGGGAATCAGACATAGATATCTCCTAAATAAATACATTTTTACTTGCACCATTAAATAGGTCCCTATAAAAATGGCATCAAACATGGATGTGTATTGTTGCAAACTAGTCATACTTGTGAGTCAAAGTTTTACAATTTCCAGGATACAGCTTTGAAGTCCACAAAGAATCCATAAAATTATTTTGGTCAGGAACCACGGGGAAGTACAATGAACAGCTGTTCCAAAAACAATGATGGTTTCACAATCATTCACTTCTGAAAGCTATTTTTGTATGCAACTTCAGTCTTTCACCTCATTTGATCCTTAAGAAGGGTCTGGTAAACGTTCATGTTCTTTCATGCTCTTTGTCCCCTGTAACAGTTTATATAAACCAAACATATACTTCCCATTTGGTAGCTACACTTAATATGCCATGCTTGTGCTTCAAATTTATTGCAAATTCCATAGAAGGAGCTGTGCTAATCTGTTGCAGCAAAAACAAAAAGCATCTTTTGGCACCTTAAAGACTGCTTTGTAGATTTTGCTTCATTTCCTAATCAACAATGAGCATGTGATCTTCTGAAAGAGGTAACTTGTGTGAAGACAATACAATTAATTAAAAAATAATCATGGATTTTAGGGGAATCACAGAGGACTCAAAAAAGTTCTAACCTCAAAAAGATATTGCTGTTATGGTAATGACATTTGAACATAATAAAGCCTTTAGAACATATTAAATTTTGAAAGCATTATATTCAACATGAAATTTCACCTAATATATAAATACAGCAATTTGATAGTTTTTAAGTTTTTTTAACTTAATAGCTTCATTCTAATTGAAAACTGGACATGGACTCTGTTCATACTGATTACGTTTTAATACTGAAGTACATGTCACTGAGCCCTGAGGCTGACTTTTAAAAAGTTGTGTGTGTGTGTGGGGGGGGGGTTAGAGTAGAGAGGGGACAGGGAAGGTATGCTTAATCCTTTCTCTAACCATCATTTCTCTGCTCCAAATTGTCCCTGCAAATACCTCCCCCAAAGGGATTTCAAAAGAATGTCTGCCATGATGATATTTGGCCAATATGTGGTTAGATTCTAAAAACTACATTTTCACCAAAGAAAAAAGTATATAGGACATATAGTTTTAAACACTAACCTTTCTGTAGCAAATCTGAAAGGCTGGCACACATTTTATCCATTAAATTCTTTCAGGGCACTCCAGCATTGTAAATTCACTTGGAATGATAAACATCCTCAGTTTATACCTCTCTCTTTTCAGCTCCATTAAAAAATGGCTACTTTCCTTCAGTGATAGTATTTTAACACTTCAAAGCTGTTAAGACACGTCTGGATTGTCAGCTATTCTGACGTCACTGGTAACATTACATACTAGAGTTGTTATAGCTCTCATACTTTGTGCTCCGTGTTAATATCCTTCCATCCTATCATCAAGTAAAGGAAAGATGAATTAGTTACAGAAATAGGCTACTTTCAGTCTTTAAGAATTGTTCATATTTGTACTTGTGGAGGATAACAAATGGAAGGGAGATGGTATGTAAATTCTCTGAAATATTATCTTAACAAAAGGGCAGAGTTGATCCCTTTACTTTACAATTAGTGTTTTTTAAAAAAATAGGAGTTTAGCAACAGATTTTTATTTTGAGTTGATTAGCAGTTTGTGCTGACATTACTTACCAAAGGAGTAGAGCCTTTGGTACTATCAGTTTTGAAAGACTAGCGTTATTACTTTGCAATCTGATACACACCAACTTGGAGACACCTCGAACCCCTGGAACTGTACCTGGAACGTCCCCACCCCCTTGATTGGAACCGGGTTCCTTTGGAAGTCCACCAAACTCAAATGGGAGGGTCGTAAGCGGGGTCCCCCCTTAGGGCAAAGTCTGAGTAGCATGTCCACGGAAATGATGGACACTGCTGACCCCGAGTCCACTTCCATTGTGCAGGGGGACCCTTTGATCTGAACAGTTAACTGGATCTTCGGGGTATCCTCTAACTTGGGGAGGTGGAGTACCTGTAGGGATGGCCGGTCTGTGAGGAGGTAGAGGTCGGACGTCTCTGCTGCCGTCTCGTGGGTGGCGGCGGGGCGGCGTGCCTGAGTTGGGGGCTGCTGGTGCCGGCTTCCCTTTGACCGGCAGACGCGAGCGAGGTGACCCTGTTTCCCACAGGTGTGGCAAGTCGTGTCACGGAATCGGCAAGACTTGTGCTCATGTGCCTCGCCGCAACTGGTGCATGAGGAACGGCTTGTGGTCTTTCCGGTGGGTCCTGAGGCCGCAGGACCCGGTGGCTTTCGGCGCGAGGGCAGCCGGACGAGACGGATGTCCTCCTCCTCCGAGTTAAAAGAAGACAAATGGTTAGCTACAATGGCTCATACCCAAGGAGGAAGACAATTTCTGCCATTTTTTTCTCCTAATGTAGACCCCCACATTGTTTCTTGGAAGGCCTATGAACCCCAGGAACAACTGGGGCGGGAGGGGATGACTGCCCCAAACCCCATTTCCTTTCTGCTTTCTTTTCATCCACCCTGCTTAACCATTGGCAGGGCACGGGTTGGTAAACCACTGCAACCAACTTGGCATTCAGAGCTGCATCTAGAGCCATAAGCGCAAGGTACAACTTCCACATACCCTTAACTCACTTCTGCTACCTGAAGGGGGGGTTTATCCATCATTGTGCTGGGCTAGGCTTGTCTAAACTATTTGCTTATGTAACCCACTAAGGTCCTAATATCTGTAGGGAGAGTGGGCAGGTTCAGTCGGTTTTGACAGCGGAACTCCCACCTATGGTTATTAAGAACTAGCAGTAAAGCCCGTTGTGAAAGCAATACAACGAGATCTAGAAAGAGGCTCTGGGGGAGTGCTCTGGCTTTGGGCAAACAGTGTCAATTTGCTGTGGTGACCTCAGCAGGGTATAATGACAGAGTCCACTGTTTTCTCCAGAGGAACTGATCTCTGCTATCTGAAGAGCCGTTGTAATAGTGAGTGATCTGTAGCCCTCACCTGGAGATTGGCAGCAATTGTTACCCAGGACAAAATGGCTGGTTTGGAGGGTGGAGTTGGCAACCCCATCTCCTTCCCAGCTAACCATCAACCTACCATTATCTGCCCCTTTGACTTCAGCTGACTTCTGCCCTCCCTTCTGCAGAGCAGTTGTAATTCTGAGTGCTCTCCAGCCCTCACCTGGAGATTGGCAACAATGGTTCCCTATGTGGGACTGATTGGTTTGGTGGGTGGAGTCTATGGCAGTGTACCTGTCTGAGGTCCCACCCCTCCTCAAACCTCACCCTCTTCAGGCTCCATCCCTCAAATCTCCAGGAAGTTCCCATCTGGAGTTGGCAACCGTATCAGGACTGGCCCCAATGTGTTTTCTCCCAAAGGCCAAAGTAGGTGACAGGACCAAGCTTAGTTGCCTACCAACAGGCACTGAGGGGAATGTAGGGTTGCCAGCTCTAAGGAGGGAAATACCTGGAGGTTTGGGGGGTGGATTCTGTAGAGGGCAACATTGGGC
>NW_015174876.1:57408-63444 GCF_001447785.1 Gekko japonicus | reverse complement strand
CATATTCCAACTGTCTTGGGGGGGGGGCGAGTTTGAGGTGTGGAATGCAGTGAAGTCCAATCAGCTTCCATATGCAAAAGACCTTGAAACGCTGGGCGGGACTGCACAAAGCAGCCAGTCAACCCAGCCAGCGTCTTCTGAGTGGCAGTTCTTCCGGCCAAACACTAAAGGAGTGCATTTTGGAATGTTGGACTACGGCTTTATATATAAGGAGAGATGTGTAACTGCTGTAACTACACATGTACTTATGGGGTCTATGTGGGGCAAGGCGGTCTCTTAGGTATGCTGGACCCTGGCCATGTAGGGCTTTAAAGGTGAGCACCAGCACTTTGAAGCGAATCCGGTATGCTTTAGGCAGCCAGTGCAGTGCTTTGAGCACAGGCTGGATGTGATCCCATTTCGGGACACCAGCAACCAGCCTGGCCTACAGATATCTTCAGCATCCACAAGGATGCACAGAACAGAAAAAATACTTAGCACATAGATAATGCATATATTGTAGGTCCATATGTTGTAAGCTCACAGATACTGAAACAGCATATGAGGTTTCCAGTCTGTACTTGGGAGGCTGCAGCTCTTCTCAGTTGAATCCAGGATTTACCTGCAATAATTCAAGGCAGGCCTTAACACAGCAAAGTCTATACAGGCCTCTCCCCAAACTTCTAATGATGTTGCCTCTTCCTGGGCCAGGCTGAACTGCTGGTTGCATTAACAAACAGAATACTAAGGAAGATGTATTACAACAGTTTTAAAAGGATCAAAAACTATAAAATTACATATTTTCACAATCATATGAAATTACTATTAAGAATCTTAATACTCCTAAACCAACATTTAATAACTTCCCAAGAAGTAACTTCACCTCTGTTTGAAAGGATCTCTAATAATTACATTGGTTAACAGCATTTACCTGCAAAAATTCAAGGCAGCCCTTAACACAGCAGTCTATACAGGCCTCTCCCCAAACTTCTAATGATGTTGCCTCCTCCTGGGCCAGGCTGAACTGCTGGCTGCTGGAAATACCCAGCCTCCTTTGGGGAAGGCTACAAGCACTGAGCATGCTCATTAAGGAAGGCTGCGGTCACACGGAGCATTAGCCACGCTACAGGGACGGAAGATAGGTGGATTTTCCGGGCGCGATCACAGCGCCACATCTGGGAAGCGTAGAGCTTTCGTGGCGAACCCAAGGCTTCCCACCGAAGATGCGGGTAAAAAACTAGTACCTCCGAGGTACTAGTTTCAGGAAACCTGATCGCGTTTCTGGTGGTAGGTTGTGGCATCCGGCGCCCGCCCATGTTCCGTCGCTAAAAGGGTTTTTTCCAAGTCACCACGGGATGCGCACAAGCACTCAACGGTGCATGCGCACACTTTGTTTAAAAACAAACAACACAGCTCCTTCCTCTTTTCCATACCCCCCCACTCCTGGCTCAGCCTGCTTGAGAGGAACTCTCTGCACCGGGCGGCAGAGGGGGAGGTGCAGGGGGGGCGTGGCGGGAGGGCGGACCGGCTGAAGCTCCTCCTAGAGGGGACCGGACGGAGGACACAGTTTGCATTGCTCTGCAGCCCTGGAAAGGGATAAACTCGTGGAGCCTTTTGCTAGAGAGGCCGCTTCTTTGCCGCGCCGCAGGATTGTCCTGTGATCGGCACCTCCCCCCTAACCACAGGACCTCGACGGGACCTCTACCGGACGTCTGATAGCGCAACCGCGCATTATTTTGCTCCGGGGCAAATTTGCCCCGCTTCCCCCCCACATTTTCCTGGATAGAAGGGGGGGAAGGGAGTTAATTGCCACACCACCTATTGGCAAAAGCAGGTGTGCTTGATCCCTGTATGCTGTTAATAGCTACAAAAATGGGTTACACGTACACCAAAAAACATAATACAGAGCTGTATTTATCTATGTATACCCTGCATGTCTCCCCAATGGGAACGTAAAGCAACCCACAATGTTCTCCCTGCTTCCATTTTATCCTCACAATCGCAACAACCCTGTGAGGTATATTAGGCTGATAATGACTGGCCCAAGACCACCCCTTGGACTTTCATGGCAAAGTGGGGATTCAGAAAGGGTAGGCTAAAGAAAAAGGAAGGAGAAACATTTTAAGGATTTCACTGCTGAAGGAAGTGTTGGATCAAGCTGTGATGTCAGTGACACATCTCCTCATATCCACTTAAAACAGGTATTCATTGAAGTCCACAGATATTTCATTTCAGAGGCTGAAACTCAATTTTCTAATCATAACATGGAATATCTGATTTGGACTCACTGATTCCAAATTCACACTCCTTTTTAGAATAAAAGCAGTAAAACCTCTCCTAAAATTAGTAAATGTTAATCAGGGCCGGCTCGAGGTGTTTCTGCGCCCTAGGCGAGGCTGCCTTGTGGCGCAGATGCCAACCTCCTGGTGGGGCCTGCAGACCTCTGGAGCCAGCCACCCTTTTGCTACTGCTGCCACCGCCTCCCCCCCGCAGCTGTCAGACCCAGCGAGCACGCCCCACATGTTCCTGCAGCGCCCTCCAAGATGAAAGAGAGATTTCTCTCATGCTCCACTTCCGAAGGCAGTTTGGGAGGGAGGTGGGGGGGATCTTGTCTACAGGCGGGGGATGCTCACCGGATGCCTCTCCCCAATTAGCAAAGTGCTGACACTTGGAGAGCTGCTAGTGGGCTTTTGGCGGGGGGGGGGGGAGGCACAGCTCGGCGCCCCATCCAGGGCCCAGCACTCTAGGCAAATGCCTAGTTCGTCTAGTGGGTGAGCCGGCCCTGATGCTAATGAGGATGACTTTGCACTGGAAGCAGATATCGTAAAAAGGAACATTTTGAAAACAACAGATCCTCGCTTGAAAGAAGAGAACAGTATCCAAAATGCTCTTGCTGTGCTGTTTGCCTATAAAGGTGCAAATAACATCAATATGGATGCATTCATAGAAAAATTTTGTGCCCATTCATGTTGACTTCTACTCTAATCGTACAAAAGGGTGAAAAGGATGGAATGGCAACCAAGTTCTGTATTGGTTAGCATCTTTGTAATAAACCATTAATAAACCTGAAACATTTTTGAGTGATACACCACTTGTCTGGCAGTTCTGTACATTGATATATTTAAACACATTCTCTAAGTGTACTGAAAATTACCTAAAAACATAGCTGAATTTGTTATAGCCAAGAAAGCTTTTACACATCTCAGCAGCTGTTTATAGTGTAAAGATGGCAAGGATTTGTTAGTGGATTAGTAGCTATATTTTGAAAGGAATTACTGTTTATCATTTTATAATCCCAAACATGAAATGTTTGGTTTATGAATCTGGCTGTATTAACTAGAGCCCTAAGTGTGTGAGAAAGACTGTATATTTAAAAGTGGTTGTAGAAACCATCTGTTATGCATTTACAGAAGTTTCATTAAATATGCTTTAAATATGAGACTTTACATATCGGTAAAATATCCAATGCTCCTAAATGGGGAATGGGCACAGTACCCCTACTCAGTGAAGACTCAAGCGTAATTTCTCTGGTCCCAGTACAAACTTCTAACATTGGCCCCCATTTTCCTATTTTGTAATATGGCATCCAAACTCATGAAAGAATTTTTAAAAATCATTTCTGGGGTGACATAAACAGCAATGTGGTTGCAGCTTAGTTTCCAAGTACCAGGCTTGCAAACAACACTGGTGGGGATTATGTGTGTACAGCATCCTCAGGACACCAGAGAAAGTGACCTTGGTAAAGAAGCCAGTGAGGGTGTGAGCCTGCCACTGGCTGGAACTGCTTTCCTTTATCCTGGGGACTTCCAAGTACAAACAAAATGTGATGCCCCATTTCCCCCAAAAATCATTTTAAGCAGTGAGGACTGCCCATTCACAGCCTAATGGATTACAAGGTGTGTGTGTAGTGGGTAGAATGTTAGGCTGCATTCAGACGGGCAGGTAATCCCGCCATTGGCCCAGCTCTAATTTGATCCCAATCTTTTTAATCCAGTATCGCACGACCAGTATCGGTCGGGGTTTGTTTTTTTAAAATACTGTTTGCGCATACGCATCTGCGCCTCAATGTGTACTTGTTTTTCCGCACATGCGTGGAATTGAATGGTTAAAGCACCATCAGTGGTACCTCCCTCTAGATACCCTTTCATTTAATGCAGTTCATAAATTTCATGGGCCATTCAGAAACATGAAATTGCCTGGAACGTTTGAGCGGAGCTCTGTGGCTGTCACGCATTTATGCACATATCGCTAAGAATTTTTTTTAATGGCAGCCGTTCGGTATGGTCTGGAGTCAGACCATCCCAACAGGAGGATTGCACGCTTGAATGATCAGACGGGGGAAAGTCCACCATTGGCCCATCGGCAAACATTAGCCCCGGACTTTCACCGGTATCTTAAAAGTACAGCTCCCTGGCGGGGTTGAACAGGCTGATCACGGAAGCGGTACCTTTCCCAGATGTCGCTGTCTGATTGTTCCCTTTAAATCTGCCAGGCACTTGTGCCTGGGTCGGATCTAAAGACCCGTCTGGTTGGGACCTTAGACTAGGATCTGTGAGACTCAGGTTTGAACACCCACTTTGGCATGGAAAGTTTATGGTGCTTTCACACACACTAAATGATGCACTTTCAATGCACTTTGCAACTGGATTTTACTGCAGGAAATGGCAAAATCCACTTGCAAAATGGTCACTGAAGTGGATTGAAACTGCATTATTTAGCATGTGTGAAAGCACCATAAGCCTCAGCCTAGCATACCTCACAGAGCTATTGTGGGGATAAAAGGGAGGAAGAAAAAACACTGTTTTGGGTCCCCCACTGAGAATAAAGGTAAAGGTGCCCTTGCTCGAAAGCCAGTCGAATCCAACTCTAGGGTGCGGTGCTCATCTCTGTTTCAAAGCCGAAGAGCCAGCGCTGTCCGAAGACGTTTCCGTGGTCATGTGGCCGGCATGACTAAACACCAAGGCGCACGGAACGCTGTTACTGAGAATAGTGGGCTATAAATGAAGTAAAGATCTTCCAGCGCCCCCTCTGCCTTCATCCTGAATTGTCCCAAGCTTTTCATCACATAATACAGGCCCAAAGGATGAAGGCCAGCCCTGTTTCATTCAACAGAAAAGGCATTTTATTTTCCAACCAACGCATTGCAGTTCTCGCATGGCCCTAGCAGCACTTTGCAGCCTCGCCGGCACTGTTTCCTCACCCCTGCTGGGGCCTGAGAATAAGCCAATTTAAACGTAGCTAAGTCCATGTACAAATACGTAGCAACTGGTAGTCAAAGGGGACTGGGCAGCGTCATGTGTGGCCGCATCACAGTAGTGGCCTGAGTTCCCCAGCATTGAAAGTCACGGCTCGGCTTCCTCGTGGTGGGGGGTCCCTCAGCTCTTGCCGGCGCTTAACCCAGCCGTTTCCCGCCCTGACTCGCCTCGCCGCCTCCCCTTCACCAGGCCGCTTAACGGGCTCGCGTTCAAGACCTCCATCCCTCGCAGCAGCGAGAGGCCGCGCGGTGCAGGGCTACGATGGCCGTGCCGGCGGCCGTCTCCCGCGCTCCTCCTCCTCCTCTTCCTCCCCGGTCCCGGGGCCCAGCGGAGGCTCCTCCTCCCTCCGGTGTGACTGGCCCAGAGCCGCATGTGAGGCGAGACAGAAGGCGGGAGGGACGAGACTCGAGCCAGCCAACAGCGGCCCCCAGCGCGGCGGCGGCAGAAGAAAGAAGTGGCAGCGGCTCCATCGCTTCTCTCCGGCGGCCGCCGCGCCTCAGAGCCTACCGCTTCCTCCCCCCCAGTCCCTCATGACGGTTTGGTGCTGCCGGTGCTCCTTGGCCAGTCACTTCAGGTACCCTCCCTTCGGCCGGCCGCGGAAAATGGGTTTATGGGTCAAGAAAAGCTGCTAGCGGCGGCGGCGGCGGCAGCCTCCATCCTTTCCCTTCCGGCTCCTCCCCTCCGCGCCTCCTGCCGCGGGAGTTGCCGCGGAGAAGATGGGGGCATCCGGCGCTCCAGGCCGGCATCGCGCTCTGAAGGGAAGACGCGGCGCAGGAAACTCGCCGGTGCGGGTGGCTCCGGT
>NW_015174876.1:43700-57126 GCF_001447785.1 Gekko japonicus | reverse complement strand
CAAATGGCCAGTTGTCATATAAAGTGGTGAATGTGTATTGGATCAATGTATGCGTATAATATTCCTGTCTGGGTTCTAAAGCTTTAGTTTTAGTAATAGATTGAGGGAGAGAAAAGCGTAACTTTCCCCACCGTCAGGTTGGGTTTTGACTTATAGACTGAATTTATGGGTGTAGTGGGAGAAGAGGGGCAGAGAAGATAACAGATTCTTATGCTTTATTTTGTATGTGATTATTTTTTTTAAAAAAAGTTCTTCACTTTCTTTGAAGAAGTTGGATATAAATGTGTCAAATAAAATCGTTGATGTGCACAGGTGAGATGGTGTCAAGCTGACTCTGTAGATATAAACAGAATGAGCATAGTTTGGTGTAGTGGTTAAGTGTGCGGACTCTAATTTGGGTAGAACCAGGTTTGATTCCCCACTCCTCCACTTGCACCTGCTGATGTGACCTTGGGTCAGTCACAAGCTCTGGCACAGCTGTCCTTGAAAAAGAGCAGTTTGTGTCAGAGTTCTCTCAGCCCCACCCACCTCACAGGGTGTCTGTTGTGGGGAGGGGAAGGGAAAGGAGTTTGTAAGCCGCTCTGAGACTCCAAGTGAAGGGCGGGGTATAAATCCAATCTCTTCTTCTTCTTCATAGTTGTAGTTTAGTGGATCCCAATAATAGTGTGGATGTTTTTATTAAACTCCCAAATTGTAGGAGATCTTCTCAGATTACATGAGAGCATACTTGCATTTGTTACTCTGAATGTGGCAGGAAACCACAACCAGTTTCAATGTCTACTGCTGCCATAAATTCTTGTCAAACTCTATCAATGTCTTGGAGTGGCCAGTTAACAAACTATTAAAACAGCCATGTCATAGAATATAAGACCTTTTAATTGCATATGTGAGCATCCTGTGAAATTGTGGAATGCATATGTTGTGGCTGTAATGGCTGTAATGCAGAAAAATATGTAATTGGCATTAGTGTTACTTTTTTCTTTGGATTTTAATGTGAAGTTCCATAATATAAAAATTGAAAAAAGACAGTACACTCGATCAGTTTACAGGTATTGCATTCTTTGCAAAGGAATACAGCTCAATTTAGTTTATAGTCTATCTGATATTGTCAGATCTAATTTAGTGTGTGTCTGGGTTCTAGATATTCACTGAAGGTACCCTATCTGTGTAGATAAGAAAGTATTCAAAGAAACATTAGATAATGATCAGATTGTGCAATGCTTCCTTTTTTTGAGATAGAAATGGAAATCAAAAGGTAACTAAGTACTAGTCATGTAAGAATTTTAAATCTGTGTAGATAAGAAAGTATTCAAAGAAGCATTAGATAATGATCAAATTGTGCAATGCTTCCTTCTTTATGAGATAGAAATGGAAATCAAAAGGGTAACTAAGTACTAGTCATGTAAGGATTTTACTGTACTGTTTCATAAGATTGCACCGGAGTTCTTTGTGGTTACACCTGATAGCATGTTGTTCATGGAATGGTCTTGAGAAACTAAACTAATAGTGTTGCATGTGGGAATCATCACACTAAACAGAGGTGACTTGTACACTGGCAGGCAAGATATGACTTGGTTGTATCATCGCCTAACAGAAAATGCTGGATATCCTTGTTATACAAGCTTATATTTTAAATAATTTCTGTTCAGTGTATATTGCCCTTTACAAAACTTGCTATAATCTGTACAAACAGGATAAATAAGTCTTAGGTGATAGTAGATAAAGTTGTACTTTGGGAGTTATAGGACTGAAATTAGCATGTGGTGGTGTGACACAATGATACACTATTGTTTGTTGGAGATTATTCATGTTGCTTTCTTTTTGAACAAAATGTTTTTTTGTTTTCCTATCCTGCCTACTAATTGCAATGCTTGCTAAGTAACATAAACAACCTCGACTGAGTTGCATATCCTGAAGTATTTGGTAACTACACACGTGCAATGTGGAAGGAAGTGAGAGGGAAACCAGGAAATCACATCATAATTGCCATTTTGGTAGTGCACAATTGCGTTGCCACTTTCCTCTTGTGTTGGTTAAATCTCACTTTCTAACAAGCTTCACAAGGTCTGTAGGTTATCTTATCCTTGGGGGGGGGGGGTTCTGTAGGCAGGAGAACAAGGTATGGGTCCATCTTGAAAAGGGTTTATAATCCAGTAGATGAATATATTTGCTTATGTTCTTTAAACATCCAATAGCTGACAGGCATAGAGCCAATCTGTGATCTATTTTTGTACTAAGCAGGCTAGTACACATTGGTGCAAGATAAGTGTGGGCTGTTTTAATGAATATCTGTATGATTTGAAGTGGCAAGGAGACAAACAACTGGGCTAAATTGTACCAGAGGACAATGGCAATGATTGGCGCTGATGTGTGCTGGTTCTGGGATTATGCAAACACAGTTTATGGTGCAGTTCTGAGCAGGGGTATACCCTTCTAAATCCATTGAAGTCAATGAGCTTAAAACAGTGCAACTCTGTTTAATCAGAAATAGCCTCCTAAATATCATTTAGAATGTGGATTCAGTAAGCATGGAGCCTGGCAGATTCCTGGACTGTAAGGAAAGAATCAATTGTAGAACTGTATGCAAGTTTCTGAGAAAGTGTTCCTGCTGATAATTTCTCTTTTTAAGAACTCAATTCATGTGGCTTTAAATGTATAAATATTGTTTCTTTACTTCAGCAAACAAGTCCTTCATCTAACTGTCAGATCAGAGATGTATGATAAAATACTTGGAACTGTTAATTACAGTAATGAGAACAAGGCAATTCCTTACAAGAAAAAAATCTGAATGTCACAGAAAATGTACTTTCCTATCCTCATGAACTTACATGTTCAAAAACTCTTTTTCCCCTCGAGTGGTAACAAATTAGTATTGTCTATGTACAAAAAATGGTGTTCTGCACAAACCAGTTAGTATGTACTTGGCTTAATGCTAACAGAACTTTTCTTGTTTATATATCCTCAAATCAATGATATTAAGTTAATTTTATTAAGGATGTGTTATAACACTAAACTGTTTCCCCCCCTTTCAATAGAAACTACTGTAATCCTGAAACAGACGGACAATTTTTGAATTCCTTAGTGCACTATTTGGGTGACAGCCTTGGGACAAATGTTAAAACAATGCCCCTACTAGAAGAAACTACTCTGCCTGTGGATGTGCCACTGACTTTGCCAATGGTAGTAATAGGTGAGTTATTCTCAGAGAATTTCAGCACTAACATAGTTAAAATTCTGAAATGTTAAACCTACTTAAATAGCACCAACATTGCCCTATGGTCATTAAATTTTTATATAATGGTCAACTGTTGTATATTAATACTGTTGAAATATTTTGTACTATAATAGATTGTTCCCTGTAATTGCGGAAATGTTCAGTAGTAGATTAGGAATTTTCAGCTGGTGCCCCCGTTTGCCAAATCTGGCTGCTTGGGATCTAACTGCATACTACACACAAATGGATATCATCAAATTCAGATACACCTGTGCCATATATCTCCAGATAACTGCCTCTCTTTGGTATTTATTCAAATTCAGGACACATTCTTTATTCTTCTGTGAGCTGGTACCCAGACAGTAAAAGTATTTTGACTATTTTTCTGCTTCCAAAAATGCTTCTGTGATAGAACACTCTGTTCTTTAGTAGAAAAAGGGCTATAGTTCTTAGTGAATGTTGCAGCAGATAGCCCATAAAACTGTGCAACACAGAGAGTAAATAAAAATTGCTCTGATTTTTTGTTTGGAAACCAGACATAATTGGGATCCCTGGCTTATTAAGATCATTTGGTACTGAAATAAATACTTTTGAAATATAACTGGAGGACTTTGTGTAGTCTACAAAGGGACTGGACATCTGGAGTGTGTAGCTGTTCTTTACACCAGATGATGTTTCCAAATTAGTCTTCCTTGATGATCACCAAAGACTGTAAGCGGAAGTGGTATAAATTGTTCTGATAAGGTCTATATTTGCAAGGGGAGAGTACAGTTTCCTGCCATTGGGCCCGTATGCTTCAAACTCAGACTTCTCATCAGCTTTCAGTGGCATGATGTTATGCAAATACTGTTCTGAAGTGTGGCCGCAACCAGTATTTTTCTTACAGCACACAAAGCTGTGATGTTTTTGCTTCCTAGGAAAATAATGCCCCCTCCTTCCACTTTCCATTTTAAAAACACTCGCCCCGCCAAAAAAACCCTGGGGTTTAACAACAGTAGTGTAAAGGTCAACAGTAAGGCTGGAAATTAAAATACAAGTGGAGTAATTACATGCAATAAACGGAATACTATTATTACATATTCAAATAATAGTAAGTACATGAGAGATATAGAAGCTCAGATTCAGTTATCCCATTTACATTCAGTTGGATTTAGAAGTGCATAACTGTAGCTTGACCATGCCCATTGTTTTGGTAGCTTTAAGCTTTAATAAGTCATGTTATGATTTTTTAAACAGGTAATGGGCCTTCAGGAATTTGCCTCTCTTACATGTTGTCTGGATACAGGCCTTATTTGTCTCCTGAAGCTGTACATCCAAATCCAATTTTGCATAGTAAACTAAAAGAAGCTAGGCATCTCTCTCTTGTTGATCAGGTGAGTCCTTCTAAACTTCTATTCATTTCCTTAACATACGTTTAAACAGGCAAAATATTGTCCATGGGTGACTCCCCCTCCTCCATACCTACCACAAGAAGGGCTGGTGATGGAAGACCATCCCTGAGTGGTGGAAAATGCCAGGTTGCTCTGGTGTGGTGAGTGGCCTCAGGGCACATGGCGGGGGAGGGCACGGTGACAGTGATGGAACTCCCCAGCCCAGTGCCAGCCTAGGACAATGTCAGGCAAGCATTCCCAGGGGTGACAGCAGTGCGGGGCAAGGAGAGAGGAAAGGGGCCATGGGGTTGGCATCCCATGGATGTGGGGAGTACCAATCTTGCCAGCCTAGGCACCAGGGAGGGGGGATTGGTGAGTCCAGAAGGCTCCACCCTGGTGGGTACTTTAAAAGGCTGGAAAGTTACAGGCCAGGGAGGAAGAACATGGGCACAGTTTAGAGACAACTGGAGATTTTCTGGGAGCCCGCAAGGGAGATGGGCTTAGGGTGTGGCCGAACCCTGCTCCTCCTGTGACTGCCTGAGGCCCGTTAAGGAGTTTGTTGGGAGGAAAGGAACCCTGGAGGGCCCTGTCTTACCAGAGTCACCCATGGAATCCCCAGACCCCAAAACATATTTTATCGTAATGTTTATGAAATAATTTCTGATACTTCTGGTCATAAAATGCACAACATACCTTTAACATGAAATAACCTTTGTATTTAAGTGTCTAATGAGGGGATGTGCCTCTGTGGTAGAGTATCTGCTTGACATGCAAAAGGTCCCAGGTTCAGTCCCTGGCATCTCCAGTTAAAAGGAACAGGTAGTAGGTAATGTGAAAGACCTCTGCCCGAGTCCCTGGAGAATCGATGCTAGTCTGAGTAGACAATACTGATGTGGGTGGACCAAGGGTCTGATTCAGTATAAGGCAGTTTCATGTGAATAAGAGCCATGATGTTTCATTTTCACCATTTTTTCAGTAACCTACAAAGTAGGACTTGTGGGGGGTTAAGTGGCAGTTCCTGTAGGTGACAAACCCTGCATACATTAAGAACATAGATGAAACCTAAGGTCCATCTGATTCAACTCTCTCTCTCTGGCAATGGCAAACAAAATACTTCTGGAAAGTTCACAAACTCTTGATACTTATTCCCATAGCTTGGTGATCCATATGGATGGTCAATTTTTAGGTATCATGGTTAATAGTTTAGCCACCATGAATGTGTTTAATCTTCCTTTAAAACACTGTAAACAAGTGGGGTTCATTACATTAGGTGAATCTGCAATGTTATGTGATACACAGATGGATTTATTACCAAATACAGTCTTAGCTCTCTTGAGCCACAATGAAGGTACGATAAGAGATTATCCCACCCTGTAAAATTATTGATAAGGGGCTCACCAGGTATGTGACCCACATATGTATCTCTGATATACAGTATGTCTGAAATCGTGCTTTTGTCAAGAATACTGATTGGGCTTGAAGTTATTTATTAAGCCCACTGATTAATGGAATGTATTTGTACCCAGTGCAACCAGGAACCGGGGGGGGGGGATATAGCCAACACATAGTATGAGCGGAACAGGAAAACCTGAGAAAAACAAGGATATTGGTAAGCACTGTTTGTTCTTGTATACCTGTTCAGTGAGCCTCAGGTGAACAAGGTGGCTTTAAGTAGTCATCCTGGCTTTTGATTAAAAGGACATGAGGAGAGCTCGTGGTAAGAGAACAAAGTGAGTGCTGAGGCTTCAGGAATCTTATGACTGGAGTATCATACTTGGTGAACAGAGGAGTGAAATGGGCAACAGAAGCTACAGCTCTTTTAGTAAAACACATTAATTTTTACGCTAATAATTTCCAATTAATTTTTCTTTTTCAACCTAGGAGTTAGAATACTTGTCTGAAGGCCTAGAAGGACGCTCTTCAAATCCTGTTGCAGTACTCTTTGACACACTGCTTCATCCAGATGCTGACTTTGGATTTGACTACCCATCTGTTCTTCACTGGGAGCTAGAAGAGCAGCATTATGTTCCTCATATGGTCCTTGGCAAAGGACCACCTGGTGGGGCTTGGCATGTGAGGAAAGCTTTGGTTTGTATTGTTGTGACTCCTACAGTGTCCCATTTCAGGAGAAAAAACAGGTTGCTTACCAGTAACTGGTGTACTTCCGAGTGGCATCCGTGCAATTATACCAGTAACTGGTGATCTTCGAGTGGTCATCTGTGCATTCACACCAATGGGATCTAGTGCGCACGCGCTGGATTGATCGGTGCTGTAGCAAGCTCTTTTAATGGATTTTTGCGCCCAGTCCCTCGGGCATGTGCAGGAACCCCGCCGTGCATGCCCAGAGGGGTGGGCGCGGACATCCCGCCAGTTCCTACAAACCGCCGCAAATCAACCCCTATTCAAAATGTAGAAGCTGACAGCAGCGGGGAAGGAGGGCGGGTGGTGTGAATGCACAGATGACCACTCGAAGATCACCAGTTACTGGTAAGCAACCTGTTTATCTTTGACATGGTCTCTGTGCTTCACACCAATGGGAGATTAGCGAGTAGTAGCCTACCTGGAGGAGGGTGCTGGCAGGACTATTACTGCATAGCCGAAGATAAAATGCGATGTCCCATGTGGGTATTAGAGTTCTTTCAGACGTCTAGGGCGTAGTGCCTGATGAAGGTGTTAGGCGTGGCCCAGGTAGCGGGTTTGCAAATGTCCAGCAGTGGTACTCCCTGAAGGAAAGCAGTGGAAGTCGTGACAGCCCTGGTAGAATGAGCCCTGATCGGGCCAGGCAATGGCTGTTTGGCGATCTGGTAACATAGATGGATCAGACCTACAATCCACTTCGACATGCGTTGAGCTGTGATGTGAGTACCCAGCTGTGCCGGAGCGTACGAGACAAATAGTTGTGAGTCTCGTCTAGTTGGGAGTGTTCTGTTGACGTAAAACAGGAGAGCGCGCTTCATGTCTAAAGTGTGCAATAACTTTTCTTCCGCTGATGTTGGATTTGAGAAGAAGTTAGGGAGGAAGACCTCCGCCTGCAGGTGGAACTCTAACACCATCTTCGGCAGGAAGGAGATGTCTGGGACGAGGCGGACTCTGTCTGGCAGGAATGACAGGAAAGGGGTATCATGGCGGAAGGCCAACAGTTCTCCCACTCGCCTAGCCGAGGTAATGGCATTTATAAAAAGGCTGTTTTCCATGCCAGGAGTTTGAGATCGCATGTTGCAAGCGGCTCAGATGGCTTACGCGTAAGCTGGCGGAGAACGAGGGGAAGGTTCCAAGGAACAACTGGAGCCTTGACAGGAGGATAGAGGTGTAACAAACCTTTTAAAAAACGTTTGGAAATCGGATGAGAAAACAAAGTGCATCCGTCAACTGGAACATGGTAGGCTGAAAGAGTGGCCAAATAAATTCGTAACGATGAATGGGAAAGTCCCGAGTCATCTAGGGTGAGGAGGAATTGGAAGACTCGTTCGAGACCCACAGAGGTGGCTCGAGGGGCGTCATCTCCAAGTGAAGAACAAAACCTAATGGGAGGTTAGTGTTGCGGAGCCAGGAATGTCTTCTGAGAGCTATTGCAGAAGCCATAGTTCGTGAAGATGCCTCGAGGACATGTTTGGTACTGTTGAGCTGTTGTTTTGCTAACACCATGCCTTCTTTTTGGATGACTCTGGCCGCCTGAAGTTTGTCGTCTGGGAGATGGGTAAGAAGTTCAGAGAACCGTTCCCAGAGAGTATACTGATATCGATTCATACAGGCCAGGTAGTTAGAGACCTTGACTGCTAACGCTCCTGTAGAGTAGAAACGCCTGCCGAAGGCATTCAATTTCTTGCCCTCCTTATCCAAAGGAGCGGAATGCGTCCTTTTAGATTTGGAGGAGGATGTTATCACCATTGAATTTGGTTGTGGGTGAGAGAAGAGGAATTCGGCATCCGACTCTTGGACTCTGTACATGTGATCCAATTTCCTTGTGGACACAGGAGCAGACGAAGGCTTTAGCCATGGTGATTTTGCTGCCTGCAGTAGCACTGAGGACATGGGCATGCCAAGGTGGACGAGGTATCGAGCTGAACTATGTCGTAAACAGAATCTGTTGCCTGTGGATGTTGCTGGACGACAGAGAGACCTAAAGAGTGGGCCATTCTTTTGACTAGATCAGTGTAGGCGGTAAGGTTGTCCGATGGAGATACAGGTAAGTCCTCCGCAACATCTTTGTTCCGAGATGCATGGTCTGGAGAGGTATGAGCATCAGAAGCCTCTGTATCCGAGTCCTCTTCCATGAAATCAGAGGAGTCTTGTTGTGGTATGTGGACCGAAGTGTCCTGTTGAGAAGGTACTGGTTTCGGTTGGACGACAGGAACAACAGGGTTTGGAGTGACCGGAGGATTGACAGGACGACTTGGTTCCAGAGTATAGTGGGACGGATTGACTACAGGAGGACACGATAGAGATGCTGAAGGTCTTGACTTGTGGGGGGATCTTGACCTATGAGCGGAGTGGGTCGAATAGCGATCCCAATCAGAGTAGCCCGCTGGAGTCAACCACGGCATGGACGGTGGATAAGCCCCGTAGAGGTACCTCAACTGTCGATCCCACGACATTGGTGGTGGGGGAGGTAGGAAGACTCTGGGGGAGCGGCTTCTTGACCGTGGACGTCTGGGAGACAAGGCAGTAGCTTGTCTGTGAGAATTGTCCCTGTAATGTCAGCTGTCGATATCGACAGGTTGAGTGTGCAGACGTGGAGGGTGACGCTGCGTATCACATGAGGTATATCGGTGCCGACGTGGATCGATGTTGGGAGCTTCCGATACCGCCGATGTTGACGACGGAGAAGGAGACTCCATTTGGTGGACAGGGGAGTCCAATACGTGGATGGTCGGTATCGGTGGTGGGACTTGGGACTCCGATATCGATACTCCCGTTGGAGCGGGAGGCACTATAGGGGCATCACCCAGTGCAGGCACCGCTTCCTTCCCCTTATTCGTCGCCTTAAGGGACTTGGAGGTGCCCTTCTTCGCGAACTTATGCTCTGTACTTGCCTTCGCCTTTTTTTTGAGTGGCGTAGAGGCGGACGATCGTGTCTTCGATGTTGAGGGCTTCGGTGTTGGGTGGTCGACATCGGAGGCAGGTCTCATTGCCAGAGCTGTCAATGTAGACGGTCCTTCCTCCATTGCTGAGGCAGGAGCAAGGGCCGATTCAAGCAGCGCCACTCTAAGGTGCGAAGCATGGTTCTTTCTCGTTTGGTTAGAGAAGAGAGCACAGTGACGACACAACTCTGCCTTGTGAGACTCTCCAAGGCAAAAGATGCAGAGGGTATGACGGTCGGGAGGAGTAAGCTTGCTACCACAACGTTTGCATCTATTGAAAAATCCCCACTTCTTCTCCATAAGAAGTGGAGGGAACGGTTGATTGGGGGAGGGGTGGCCCGAAGGCCTGAGGTAAATTCCCCTCAGAAGAAAAATAAAGGTTTGGGTTTTTAAAAAAGTTTTTAAAGAACAAATCACTAAAAAAGATAAAATAAAGAAAGGAAATAATTCCTAAGAGCTGTGAGGCAAATGCAAACAGCGAACCGATCAGACCGACAAAGAAAAAGGTCTTTCCAACGCGGCGGTAAAAAAGGAACTGGTGGGATGTCCGCGCCCACCCCTCTGGGCATGCGCGGTGGGGTTCCTGCGCATGCCTGAGGGACTGGGCACGAAAATCCGTTAAAACAGCTTGCTACAGCACCGATCGATCCAGCGCGTGCGCACTAGATCCCATTGGTGTGAAGCACAAAGACCACGTCGAAGATTAGGCTATATTGTGTAGAGAGAACAAGGCAGTAAATAGTACTGGGCAGTTTTAAACAGCCGCTTTATAGTTTTTGCATTCACTTTTGTACTTTTTTGGGGAAATAGATGTACGTTATTACTTGTATACACTTGTGGAAAATATGTGTTGTGCTTCCAACAGCACAAACCTATGCAGTTACTCCACTCTAAATAGACATATTAAATTTCTGCAAGTTTTGAAGCAATGAGATAACCTATTTTTTTTCTTTTTCCTTTATTTGGGAAAAAAAATAAAAATTGGGAGAAAACTGAAATAAATGCAATACTGAACTTGCTTATCAAGTCTAACTTATTTTACTGCTGTAACATTGTAACATGCATCATTTTTAACTCATTTTAACTTTGTTTTTTATAAGTGTAGTAGAAAGAGGGAAAGCTACAGATTGCTTCAGATTCTGTTCATTTTTACTATATGAGAATAACTCTGTATAGGATGGCAGTGTAAATGAAGTAACTCTTAGGCATACCCTGAAAATGTTAATAATTATATGGTGGGAACATAGCAGTGTATTTTAGCAAAATCCACAACTGGATTCTGAAATACTCCATTTCCAGAAACTACTTTTATCTTGCAATCAGCTGAGGGAATTAATAGAAATAAATATTATACTGGGTATGATTAGTTTGCAGAATGAACAGTGTAAGGCTAACTGCTTAAGTGCCATAGAGAGAGAGCCAATGCTGACTAAATCATACTATATATTTCTGGCAGAAAGCAATTTTTCTCTCTGGCTGTGATGTCTAGTGTAGTTGCTGCATGGATCCTTTGCATGACTTTCAGTGCAATCCTAAATTACAGTGTTAACACTTTTTTGCACTTTGACTTCAATGGACTTAGTGTAAGTCTACTTATGACTACACCAAGAGCAGATGATGTTGTTTGCTTTGGAAGATCTTCATGGAAATCTATGTTTATACATTGTAGTTGTGGTTGGGAGAGTCTCTGTGTGGAAGCATCTTGTCAATGCATGTAATGTAAGTGTGTAGACTGGCCCTCAGTGATGTATGAAACTATTTTCCCCCCCAAGTTGTAATTTTGAAGTCAATGCTAGTGATTTAATTCTTTTATAGACTATGTGGATTTATGTGACAATAAGTAAACTCTTGGAATATATTGTTTTGAAATAATTTTGTTTTCCAGTCTATGGAAGGCTCTATGCTGACCATCAGTTTTGGAGATTGGATGGAATTACCTGGATACAAATTTAAGGACTGGGCTGCTACTAAACGAAGGTGAGGACAATTATACAGCATTTGATATAGCGGAAGTGATTGCTTTATGTGAATGAAGAGCTCAAGATTTTTATTTATTTGCGATGCATCACTCAGTGAAGAGCAACTTTGTTGTTGTCCAGTCACACGGTCGAGTCCATCTCTTCACGACTAGGTATTGTGTATGCTCTGTTAACATCATGCCCACAATGGGCTATGATAGTAATGCTTAGCATTGGTTTGCAGTAGCAACTATTTTGCTATTAATTCATAAATCCATTCATTAAGCAAGCTTCTTTCGAAGCTGGGTGCAGCATGCTATTGCAGGGAATAGAACAGCTGTTAAATGCTGCGACTCCCAGACCTGACTGAAACACTCAGTTGCAGAACAGAGCTTGAGTATTGCTTCAGACCAACATGGCTACCCACCTGAATCACTTAGTTGCAGACTGACTTCAGGCTCTTGGAGAATTTAACTGAAATTTCATTTAATTTTAATTTTCATTTAAATTTCAGGCTAGACCAGTGTTTCCCCACCTGTGGGTTGGGATCCAAAAGTGGGTTGCGAAGCCTCTGAAAGTGGGTTGTGAGCCAGCCTTCCCCAATGGCTCCTTCTGCCCTTTCCATTGCTCTCTCCTTCTCTCTCTCTTTTGGAAACCAAGAAAAACAGTATCTTCCATGTCATATGTTAGTTTGTATTTTTTCTTTACTGTATACATGCTGATCAAGTAAAACCTGATGGTTACTTGAGTCAGTTTCTTAGAATTTATGGGGGGATTAGGGGAAGTAATGGAGAAGAAGAGGGTGGTCAAAGGTTGGAATGTAGCTTTCATATGTTGGAATGCCACTTGCTTCTGTTTATAGTGGGGGCAGCTGCACCCTTTGTGCCATGTTTGTTGGTTTCCCAAAAGCATCTGGTTAGCCACTGTAGAAAATGGAATGCTGAATTAGATGGGTGCCAAGGTCATAGATTGCTAGGGTGCTAAAAAAAACTTGAGCCAGCCCTGGACAGGTCATTATACCAAGTAAATTTGGACATGTGGGTCACTATACAGAAAAGGTTGAGGACTGCTGGTCTAGGCTAACTAATTCTGACAAATCATGTATCAAATACAGAAATATGAACTTGTTAGTTTTGTCTATTCCACCCTTAGAGAGTCACATTATAATACGTACTAGGAGTAATGCCCGTTGTGGGAAGAAATACAACGAGATCTAGAAGGAAGCTCCAGACGAGTGTCCCGACTGTGGCTGGTGGGGTGGCAGAGGGAAGCGGAAAATGGAGGGAGGCAGGCCATGTTTCTTTCCTTCTGCTTAGCTATAAGGCAGGACTGTCTCAAGTCATTTTGCTGCCCCAAGTGGATAGAATGGGAGGACAGCCTCATGGTAACAGATATGGTTCTCTCCACCTCTGACTTATTTTTTGAGGGGGAGGGGGGTGTTATGCACTGGCAGCTAAGGAAGAAAAGCACCTTCTCCTGTGTCATGTTTTCTGGGTTCCAAGGGTTTGGAAAGTAGTTCCATAGCTGATTACACGGTTGCCAACTCTGGGTTGGGAAATACCTGTAGATTTGAGGGGTAGAGCCTGGGGAGGGCAGGATTTTGGGTGGGGAGGGACCTCAGCGGGGTATAAGGCTATAGAATCCACTGCCCAAAGCAGCCATTGTCTCCAGGAGAATTGATCTTGGTCATCTGGACATCAGTTTTAATAGCTGGAGATCTCCAAGTGCTGCCTGGAGGTTGGCTTATGTTAATTTGGGGCTATGCAGTCACAGCTAAAGTAGAAAAGCACCACCTCCAGTGCC
>NW_015174876.1:12487-43292 GCF_001447785.1 Gekko japonicus | reverse complement strand
CTCACCTGGAGATTTGCAACCATGGTTTCCCCCAACAGACACTAAGGGGAAATTTATTTTACCTCAGAACATCAACAGCAAACAGTTTAGAATGTTAGAGGCAAAGGCCAGTGAGGCTGCATATGCAAACGATCTCTGTGTTCCGAGGCAAAGGCGAATCAGGCCACATATGCAAATGACCTCTGTGTTCTGACTGGCTGTGGGGGGAGAGAAACAGCAAACTGTTTAGAATGTTTGAGGCAGGACTCAGGCAAAGCAGCCAGTGGATAGGGAGACCCTCTGAATGACAGATCAGAGAGCGAACTGATTTTGGAGCGTGTTGGAATGTTCAGGAGAGTCCATGACCAAATTAGAATTATATATACCGGAGGATAATATTGGCTAGTGATTAGATTTGCTGGCTGTGGTGGCTCAGAGGTTAAGAAGCTGAGTCACAGACCAGAAGATTGGTAGCTTGGCAGTTCGAGATCCTAATGCCACGTGACAGAGTGAGTTCCTATCTCTGGCCCCAGCTCCTGCCAACCTAGAAGTTCGAAGCAGTACTGCTTCGGTGGGAAGGTAACAGCGTTCCGTGCGCCTCGGCATTTAGTCATGCCAGCCACATGACTACAGAGAAGTGTTTGGACAGTGTTGGCTCTTCGGCTTGGAAACGGAAATGAGCACCGCCCCCTAGAGTTGGATTCGACTGGCTTTTGAGCAAGGGAAACCTTTACCTTTGCTGTATTGCAGTAGAAATAAGACACATGTTAAATGTTTAGACTCTGCTTTTAGCAAGTCATTTTCTCAGTACAATATTTTTCAAGATAGCTTTGAAATCATTGTATATCAAATTCCAAGCGGGGCCAGGCTATTGAGTGTGGATTAGTAGACAGATGGTAGAGACAGATGGTAGAGATTTCCCAACAAACTTAACGTAAGTCTCAGGTTTGCAGAAAAATCTGAAATCTAAACTATAATACACTGGGGAATTAAGTCCCCCAAATAATAGAAACAATGCCTTGCACTTTAAGAAAGGAATGCTTATGAGCTCTGTTGCCATTTTGGAGGCTGCTAGGCAACCACTACACTATTGCTGAGCCTCCCAGGCTTGGTTTCTATAAAGCAATGCCATGGGTGTGGGAGTAGGGGTGGCCTTGGAAGCAGGGCTGTAGCTAGTGTAGGGTGACACCCCCTCCCAAATTTTCAACACCCTGCACCGAATCCTAGAGCCCACCCCGCCTTCCTTGCCATCAATACACAGACACACGAGGCATACCACCACCCATCCTCCCAGCTTCCATGGCCCCTCCAGACCTTCTGAGTAGTCTGTGGGGCCCCGCCGTCCCCTCCGTCCAGGCTGCGTTCTTGGCTTCCCCAGCACAGGTGCTCTTGGAGCAGAGCAGCTCTGGCGCTATGAGCAGAAGGTGCATGGCAGGTGCTCAGCAAGTAGAACGCAAGGAGACACCCTGCCGAGTAAGGAGGCGCAACTTGGCTTTGCTTTCCCAGCGTGGGAGGGGGGAGGCCAGGCGCCAGGATTCCCAAGGGTTTCCCGCCATCCAGTCCCAAATTTAGATGGACTGGGGGGCATTAGGCTCTTTGCTGGTGGTTCTGCCTTGCTGTGGGACCACCCGAGGAAGGGCTCTGCCCCCTCCCCCCTTGGCAGCCTCTCCCTCTCACTTACGTGCTTCTCGGCCATCTGTCACAGCCTGGCCAAAGCTATCCCAGAGCTGGCAGCCAGGAGAAGGGGGACTGACCCCATGGCAGGGTGAGTCAGCCCCTCCCCACCGCTGTGCTCCTTGGCGAAAGGGATGGGGTCTAAAGGAGTAGACAGATTTCTCCAGGGCCTCTTAGCAGCCTGCCTGGGTCCCTCTTGCTAGGTTAAAAGACAGGCCCACTGCAAAGGGCTTGGGAGAGGCCAGATGGGGATCCACCACCAGCATCCTTGCCAGGGCGGTCCTTCAGGGCTAGGGAGCTCTGGGGCTGGTCAAATGAGTGAGGCGCCAGGGCAGGCCATTCTGCCCTGCCTGCTGAGCCTTGCCAGTTCTACCAGCTCCCTTAATTTGATAAACCTGTTAATTAAACTAGCTCCTTTAATTACATTAGCATCTCCCTCCCCCCAAATTCCTAGCTACAGGCCTGCTTGGAAGTGACCACACAACGTGGCCAGACTTCCCAGAGAAAGGCTGCCGGGAAAGGGAAGAAGGGAAAGCTGAAGACATGAGCTGAGAAAGATAGGTTGGCTGGTGGTTGGGAAGAATGAAGCAGGGAAAGGGGAGAGGCAATGGGGATTACCAGGGAAGGCAAAGAAGTAGTGGTGGGCACCTCAGTTTCCCCTGTACCCTTCCTTCCCCACTATTAAGTCCTTGTGGGTCCCCTAATTGTAATGTTATATTAACAGAAGTTATTGTTACATCACTTTTATTCAGAGTTTTGCTCATGAAGAATGACCATTCTAGTTGAAACTGAGCATCATGTTGAGCATCATGAAGAAACTCTTCTTCAACTGGCAATTAATTTTTATAAGCCTTAACAGTTGTGTCTTAAATGTGGTTTCTGACACAGCCAATGCAATGCAAATGTCTCAAAGAACAAATCTTTTATTTTAACACTAATGGCAAAACTTAAAACTCTTTCCTCAGGAATTTGACCAGAAATAGGCCAACCAATTATTGTTGGAGGTGAGGAAAGGTATGTGTTTGTATGAGAAAATATAAATAACCAGAGATGTTTTGTTTCAGAAATATAAAATGTGACAGAGTTCTGCCAGAAGAAATTGCTAGCTATTACAAGCACTATGTCAAAGTCATGGGCCTACAGAAGAACTTCAGAGACAACATTTATATTACATCTGTGTCAAGGCTTTACCGAGAACAGGACCATGAAAATGAAAGCCAAGTGAAAGAACATGTTTCAGAACAGCATTTCCAAACACAAGAGCAGGATGGACAGAACCCACCGATCAAAAGAAACTGGGAAATCCGAGGTTACCAGAGAGCACCGGATGGCTCTCATGTACCATTTTGTTTGTTTGCTGAGAATGTGGCTCTTGCTACTGGAACCTTTGATGCTCCTGGCCGCCTACAAGTTGAAGGAGAAGATTTTCCCTTTGTCCTCCATTCCATGTCTGATTTTGGAGCTGCTATAGGCAAAGGAATATTATGTGGAAAAACAGACCCCGTCCTAATCATAGGTGGTGGACTCACAGCAGCTGATGCAGTTCTGTGTGCTTATAACAACAACCTCCCTATAATTCATGTATTCCGCAGAAAGGTCACTGACCCAAATTTAATTTTCAAACAGTTGCCTAAGAAGCTTTACCCAGAATACCAGAAGGTCTACCATATGATGTGCACGCAGTCAGTCACAAACATGGACTCTAATTTGCATTCATCTTATTTCAGTTTTCCTGAACATCGGGTACTTTCATTTCAATCAGATATGAAATGTGTCCTTCAGAGTGCCACTGGACTGAAGAAGATCTTAAAGTTCTCTGTAGCCTTAGTATTAATAGGTTCTCATCCTAATCTATGCTTCTTAAAGGACCAAGGCCAGGGTATAGGTCATAATCCAAATCAACCAATTACATGCAAAGGTAACCCTATTGAAATTGATCCTTACACATATGAGTGCACAAAGGAACCCAATCTTTTTGCAATAGGGCCTCTGGTTGGAGATAATTTTGTACGTTTTTTAAAGGGAGGGGCACTGGGTATTGCACGATACTTGACAAAAAGGCAGAAGCATCAACTCATTGTTGAAAGAGGAGGTGACGGAGTGCCCTAAAGCAAGTAGTCATAAGTACCTTGTAGGAAACTACTGGCATACGCTAATAAGTGAACCATTAACATCTAAAGTCATTGGCAGCCGTGTTTTTGTTACACATACAAGTCCCTCATGCTTGTATTGCCTTGTAGAGGATGATGACTTTACAGTATTTCAGCCTTTACAAAATACAAAAATATTGTCTGTTTTTTTACTGGAGTTCTTTCCAGATAAAGGAAGAGGAAATGAAAATCAGCTGGCTTGCTTTGGTTTCATAACCTACCGAGAGAGCATACTTCTCTAGAGTGAATTTCTGCCCATCAGCTTTTTATTCTTAAGTGTATTACTATAGAGAACTGAGTTCTAAGAATAGAAACTTCTTAACATAAATGATAAATTAAAGAAAATGTTCAGCAGTTTATTTGCAGCAAAGGCTTTATTTATTTTGATACGGACATAATGGCATCTATAGCAACCTGTTAGCACTTTTTAATTGCCTGTGAAATAAAGATTGCTTTTTGCAAGGAGAAACACACTAAGTTATATGCTAGATTTAGCTTTTACATGGTAACAGGAAACAGTTGTCAAAAAAACATTCCTGTTCCCATTACTTAGAAAGAATGTTATCAATACGGGTGCAGATGTGACTTCTACTACAATAAGTGGTTGCAGTAAGTGCTCTTATTACATGTATGATGAATAGTGGATTTACTAATGTAGCTCATGTCCAGCTAACTGGAGAGCCAGTTTGATATAGTGGTTAAGTGCGCGGACTCTAATCTGGGAAAACTGGGTTTGATTCCCCACTCCTCCACTCGCACCTGCTGGATGACCTTGGGCAAGCCATAGATCTGATGGGCTGTTCTTGAAAAAGAGCAGTTTCTGTGAGAGTTCTCTCAGCCCCACCTACCTCACAGGGTGTCTGTTGTGGGGAGGGGAAGGGAAAGGAGTTTGTAAGCTGCTCTGAGACTCCTTTGGATAGTGAAGGGCGGGGTATAAATCCAATCTCTTCTTCTTCTTCTAAAACAGTCTTGGGACACAGTTTATCCTCCAGACTGCTCACTGTTGCAAAAAGTAGTTTCTTAACAAAGGATAGCACTGAATCCTACTTATTATGAGCATAGCAAAGATCTCAGCCTAGTCTCTCAGGTCTGAAAACAGAGATTGTGTAGGACTGAAGCCCCAGTCTCTGATTGGACATACTGAGTCAGCCTCTAGTAGTGCTTGTGGAAGAGAACTTCCTTTTGCAGACTGCTGTGTGCTCCCAAATCCTGTTTCCCAGGCCCCCCTAGGGAACAGCAGAGGGCCATGCAGGTGGACATGAAGATCAGTAAATCTCATACAAATGGAAGTGTGAGCAGAACAAGCCAGTTTCACCCACTACATGCAACCCAGAGAATGCCAAAGTTACTTTAAGTGTCACTGAAATCTAACACTTGAAGCCATAATTAAAAAAAATAATTATGTGCAGTCAAATATTTTTTGTAGTTTTTTTTACTACTATTGATCAATTCCTGATGAGGAAAAGTGACCTGCCTTATTGACTGGAGGCCGTAGCAGTAGAAACTTCAAAAAAGAGGCTGCATTTACCTTTCCCTTGCATACTCCTGTGAATTACAGCCAGTTAAAGCTGTAAAAACCCATTGATTTCAGTGGGACTTAAGCAAATTCATCTTTGCTTTGCCAAGTAAACGCAGCACATGTCAGGTCTGCATGTACTCCTCATCTCCAGTTAGCCTTCTCTTCACTCACCTGACTTGTAAATTTGGGTTTTTGAGACTTCAAGGGTTAGTGGCACAGACAAATCAAATCCATTGTGATCCAGAAAGGTAGCTCTGTGTGCAAGACTAAGCCTGTATGCATCATGGCTCACAGGACCTAGAGCTCCCGTCTCTAGTTCCAGCTCCTGCCAACCTAGCAGTTCGAAAGCAAGAAATTGCAAGTAGATAAATAGGTACCGCTTCGGTGGGAAGGTAACAGCGTTCTGTGCGCCTTGGTGTTTAGTCATGCCAGCCACATGACCACGGAAATGTCTCCAGACAGCGCTGGCACTTCGGCTTTGAAACGGAGATGAGCACCGCAACCCTAGAGTCGGATTCGACTGGCTTTCGAGCAAGGGAACCTTTACCTTTACCTAGATGTTCAAAGGCTTGTATGTTCACTACTAGGATACTGGAACAGTCGCTCTAGTTAAAACATTTTTAACAACCTCCATCCAGTTTCCAAAGTACTATTTCATGCAGTGTAGTGGGCTTCTGTTTGAAAAAACTCATCCAGTACCCAACTAGGTGCATGGTGCTACTTGCATGGTACTCTGGATTCTGGCCATTGGTCATCATTTAGGCTAATACACTGAGGCTGCGTAGGCTTTGGGCTGTCAAAAAAAGGAGAAAGTCCTGATTATTTTGTGTGCTTGCAGACATGGCCTGTTCTGCATCAAGTTCATGTGCAAGGCAAAAGAGAGAAGGAATTCAATTACATACCTGCAAAGAGAGAAGGAATTCAATTACATACCTGCTATCAAAAGCTTCAGCACAGAGCTGCAACCTACAAATAGCCCATTTAAAGCTAGTGAGCAGAATGTTATTTTAACGATTTGGGGATTATCCATATTGTTTAGCATATTAAAGAGCTAGCCTCTGAAACATACCTTATGGCTGAATGTTGAAAGCATGTAGACAACTTCTGCCATTTTGAAAAGTAATCACCCCTATCTTAGTCATTATGCAACTCAAGCAGATAAGCCTTGCAATATCTCCCTAACATACCTACACTTGGCATATTGTCCACAGCATTGCAGTGACACAGTAATTCACATATTCTCCTCTTCTGGTTACCCCTGGACAATAATGCTAGAAAATAAATCAGACTGAATGCTACTAAAATTATTTTTAATCTATGAGATGAACATTTGAAGTGATACCAAGAAATTAAAAGATGGTTCTGGAAACTGGAGAGCTGCCCTATGGTATTTTTAGAAGGATTTGGCATTGCAAAATAACATATCTAGCTTCAATTGCTGCTAATTCCTTGGAGGCAGTAGCACAACATTAATTCTAATTATGTGATAATGAAAGTTACATGTCTCTTTAGACCCAGTTATACCTGAAGGGCAAAGTTATGTCTTTTAAATTCCCTAGTTAAAATTCCCTAGGTAAGACAGCATCCATCTACTTAACTTGAGCAACAAAGGTTATGCAACTTGATGTCATTTCTTTTAAAAATGTTTGAAGGTTGTAAAAAATTATGTACAGAACATTTGAAAGGGCATGCAATTTACTTGAATTTTAACAGGCCTAAGTATTTTCTACCCATGCTATGGTACGCCCTTTCTTTGACAACATTTTCCCCAAAGAATTTCCAGTTAATTTGTGAGCTTCTTTTTAAAGCAACAGCTCATAAGAGTTGATCTACAGATCCCAGTGCTGTAACCAGCATCAGTATTCATCCAGTTCTCTGATTCATTGTAGCTGTACCACTGAGATTACCTATTTTGACCCAAGAACTTGTGGTATCTAATTTATTAGGCATCATATTAAATCTTAATTAGCCACAAGCCAGGTGCTTCTTCCCCCAACCCAAATTCTAAGGTTATAAAGCCAAGCAGAGAAAACAGGGTTGCATTTACCCGTTACCATTGTTCATCGAGTGGCCTTCTGTGCAGCCACACATCCCTCCTACCTTCCCCAGCCTGGGCTATAATCTACATGTGGCTCCTGATGGCTGCCACACAAAGATGCAAAGGGGAGGGGGAGCACTCTTGGGATCAAGACAGTTCCTTTTAAAGCTTGCTATATCTTCTCTGTGGTTGACCTGTATCCTGCTTATACATGACATTAGGCTGGTTACTTAATGTTTTATTTATTTATTTATTTATTTGAGATTTATATCCCGCCCTTCCAAGTGGCTCAGGGCAGCTAACGCTGGGTTAAATAGGTAAAATACAATAAAACAATAATACACATCCACAATAAAATTCATAACAATATTTAAGGTGCTCTATTATCCTGTATATAAATCCACAAGATGGACAGTAATCCCAAATCGGCGGCCAGCTTTATTAAACAGCGAGGGCTCCAGCGGTGATGTTCTCCCCACTTCCGCCAGGCGACACATACCCCCCATAATAGGGGTAGATGATGGAACAGTACCACAATGGTGGAATAGTGGCGGCGGCTCCTACTTAAAAGCCTGGCGGAAGAGGTCCGTCTTGCAGGCCCTGCGGAACTGTATAAGGTCCCGCAGGGCCCGGATCACTTGTACCAGGTCCACCAAGGCTGCTGTACTAGACTGTTAGTTAATCATTATATTGCTCATAATTATTCTATCAGTTACTGACTTTTATGAGATATAACAATGGACATGGCAGAGCCACAGATAGCTGTGGCTTAAAGGCAAGTAACCAAAACCCAATTGAACAGATCTTTATATCAAGAGATGAGTCTTATGAAGGAAGCTTACTGGGCAAGTATCTCATACTGAAAAGTTCTAAAGTACCAAGGCATATTAAACTGTCATTTCCATAAATCAATTGGAGTAACTTAAGCGATTCAAGAGGATGGGTAAACTTATCAAGAGTGTTTATTCAAAGCTGTATACAAATAAATTAAGAATAGGTTAATGTGTCAGTATCAGTATCTAAAAATCAATTCAGATGTGCAGGACATTTGTGTAGGTATTTTCTACAGAGGGCTTTACTACATCCTCTTACAGAGCATCAGAATCAGGACTGACGATTCCAGTAGGAAGCCTGGGTCTTCTGCTGCTGGCCACGATCCTCTTAACAGATTTTTCATATGGTTAAAACCTCATGGGATGGACTAGAAACTTAAATGGACAGATATGTAGCCTTCCCAGACAACATCAGTGATACTACCACCCAACTTGGTGTTTCAAGGCCATAGTTGGGACATTGTACAATTCAAAGATGCTGACTAATTGGGATTTTGAAATTATGCAAATCAATAAAACGTATGCAGCTTATTTTGTGAAATGGTGATCAATCTGATATTTCATTGTGAAAAAAAATATATTGTTTGACAGATGGGAAGTGGCTGCTGCCAAGAGATGGAGTAGGCATGACAGGGTTGACCAGCCAAACAACAGCACCTATGGCAGAACACTGGGAGTTTTGTGTAAAATTGTCTGCATATTTCAAGATACCTTCACAGCAACAAGGGCTGGAAACCTGGGGTTTTCTACTCATTTAAATGAAAGTAGTAATTCCTTTTGACCATTAGCTTATGACATTTTGTCCCTATGGGATCCTTGTATCACTTTAGGGCATCTCCTTCTTTAAGGGAGGAAGATAGCCCAGTCACGAAGTTCTATCTACTGGGTAACAAGGCCTATAAAGCAACATTTTCCCCTGCCATTTCAAAATACACAAGGAGAAAACAAGGCACTGCGTAGCCAGCCCTATTTGCATACACTCTAAAGCAGCAGGAGGACAGCACAAATGGGGCGTTCAGAGGTTCAAAGGATTCCTCCATGAATCTGACCCTCAACTTGTTCCTCGTTATTATATACCTCTGGTGCTCAGCTTGTGTTTTCTGACTGCAAGCCTCATGATTGGAAACCCACTGAAGACACTCTGGCTCTTCCCTTCTCCTGTCACATGCTTGCACATCAAGGAGACCCAAGTTTGGAAAGGCTGAAGACCACCACCCTAGATGAACTCCATGGGTTTCTTTAAAAAAAATTCTACATATGCAGACTTCAGCTACAAATATTGGAGACTGTAAAGATTGTCCTTGCTGTCTTTACCCATAGAACAGGAAACAATAAAAGCGAAAGGAGGAAATTTGGTTTTGGTTGTGGTAGGGAATGCTTACAGGAAACCAGGCTCTTTCATCAGAGTGAGGACGTGACTTCCGTCCCCATCAGTTTGAAATAAATTGAGACATCTAACCCTCTTCTTCTTCATATGTCATTGTGCAATTGTGTTTGTACAGAATCAGCAGAAGTCTGTCAGCCTATTTTCCACCTACAACTGGCAGCATAAAGATTCTGCAGCTGCTGAAGGCTCATTCTTCACAGACATGTGACACATTTTGGGAGTTTACGCCTAGGATCCTCAAACTATGTTACTCTGAACTTAAAGCCAAAGAGGGTGTCAGGCAATGCTCCCTCTAATTCTTTTCCCTACTGAGCAGAGCAGTTCACATCCTGAGCAGAATATAACTGCTGTAATCTTAAAATGGGCGGTGGGCAGTGAAAGACCTGCACGACTCCAGATTGCTGCTGAGCCTCCTGTGTTAATGAGCAGCCACTCACACGCACAGCCTTAGAGGGAACACTGGTGTGGGGTACAGGAGAGGGAAAGTACTTGCTCGAACAACAGAAAGACCGATCTGAATCTATATGTACATGGCGCTCTCAGGTCAGAAATCCTGCGAAACACCACAAAGTAGAACCTTGTTTCAAAGTAATGCACCTCATAGCTGCTATTGTTCCAGTCAGCATTTTGGTGCTAATGAAAAAGATTTTATGCTAACATCACAAGAAAAGATTCGACATTAATTTACATCCTGATAAAAATTAATTTATAGTAAAGGAGCTAAAATAATCTGAAATGCAGAAAACAGATCTGGAGATCCATGCTACAAATTCCAAATCAAGTCCCTTTATAAAACGTTTATAGTCCTTATTTCAGTATTGGGCAAGTCATACCAAAAAAGCTAAAAGCTAAAACAAGTGCTCTTTTTAAAAAGAAACACTTTCTGCTAGTTTCCTTTTACAAAGAAATGTTCACATCCAAAATAATGCTCCTAAATTGTAACATGTGTTGTAAACACTTTAAACTGTAACTTGTTTGAATCAAGTACTGTTAAGAGTTTGCAACCAAGAAATGCCTTGTTCTTCTTTACAGGTTCTCAGAGGTATGAAATGAACCTTTTGGTGCTACAATATACAGCCAGCAAGGAAGCAAAACAAAGTTTATTCTCTGCAGTAGATCCGAATCAAGAGACAGTTATCTTCTTTTTATATGCGGATTATACCTGTAAAGTGAAGAAAGAAAAAGTAAATGCTTAGTTTGGAAATGCAAAGGGAAATACATTCAGATGACTGTAAAACTACTCAAGTTTAATATGAATTTGACTGAAAGAAGAGAACAAATTCAGTTTAAGGTACACAAGTAGTGATATCATGCTTGAAAGTGCAACATTCTAAATTCATGTACATCGTAACAGCCTATATTCATCTGAATGTGTATAAAACAGATCCAACTATTTACTGAATGACTAGCTTGATCTATTGTGAAAAGCTTTTCTACTGCAGAAGAAAAAAAGCAGAAAAACCGTCTGCACTGCAGGAATATGCATGGATTAGGGCTGCCAAGTGGGGGCGGGGGGCGGGTAAACCCCCGCTTCGGAGGCCCGATTCCCACCGCCGCGGAATCTGCAAAAAGATCTGCAAACAGATCTTTTGACTTCCCTCAGTTTGACTACCATTAGAACAACCTTAGTTAAGAAATGCTTCAGTGTCAGATCACTATTCCTTTCCCACCACATCCCTAAAGAGCAGAAAAAAGTTATGCTGTTCTTTCTCTAATGTACACTACTATAAATGGTAGAGTGATGTTTTCCCTTAGAACATACAAACTGTACCCCCAAAAAGCATTAAGTCCCGCAGGGCACGGATGTTGTCTGGCAGAGAGTTCCACCAGGTTGGGGCTCTTTTTTGCAAACTCACTGGCAAATACATTTAAAACACAGAAATTCTCACACTGTAGGGAAGAGAGAGATAATTAATGGCAATACATTCTGCTGTGGAGTTTATTGAGCATATTAACCTAGCAGAAACACTGGGAGAAAACAAGCTACTTTACCTGTTTTACAATGGAAATGAGTCACTCAGAAAAACTCTGGCATGGCATGCTAAACAGCCGCATACCATATCATTTTGCTTGGCACGCAAAGCCAGTTTTCTGCCCAGTGGTGTTTGTAGCACCACCAGGCCTCAGCTTGATATCAATACATCTGGTAAAGTAGAACCCTCGTGGCACCCCATAAACCCTTTGCTTGCCGCATGCCAGCATCGTCTCAGGTAGATGTGTGCAGGATAGCATTTGGGTTAAAAACATTGCCTGTCCCTATGCTAGCCTCTTCTGTCTGAAGAGCCAGCTACTGATGTGAGGACACTGCTTCTGCACCATAGAGAGATGCAAGACAGTTCCTGAAGATAAGCCACTTACCTGAAGAGATCATCAGCAAGTGACTCCTCTCTTGCATGCTGACTCTGTACCTAGAAAAATAAATATTCATTTTCAGAACCTGTGCCAAAGATGAAAATCTCCTTGTCATCTTTAAACAGATTTCTTCATACATTTACTTGCAAATACACTGCTCAAAACACTGACCTACACTCATGGCCAAATGCACTGCATCCAGAGAGCTGCTCCATACTGAAAGGAAAAGGGCATGCTACAGCAAGGGACAGCACATATGGACACCTGAAGGACACTGAACAACGACAGGTCCCAACTGGAGAACTTCCAGTTAGTTGAAGCATATTGATTTTCATTAAAGATCTGCTTGTTTTTCCAGACTTTCCCAGAGAATTTTCAGCACAGTTACACAGTCAAGTAGCATATGAAAATGAGCTAAGGTCAGCTGTGGTACTACTATACGCTTTGTAGATTAAAATGAAATATGATTCTAATGGCACTTTAGAAAGGATGCTTGTGTTCCTTACCTCCATTGCCTGCCTCAGCCATTCTTCCATCTCAGAATTCTTTTTAGCATAATGAGCTACCAGATCTGATCCCCCAATAATGTGTGGAAACAGTCCTGCTCCAGGATAAGGAACCTGTCAAAAACAAAACATATACTAATACTATTTGAGTTCAAAAACCTCGAGCAGAAAATACCAATCCCCAATCAAATGTTATTTATTTCTCAATTCATCTGCAAAGAAGCAGACAAGACTAAACAATCTTTGCTATTTGTATGAAACCTAATAAGAAAACCTGATTTTTGCAAACTAGTGCGATAATATGATGAGACCTTTAAAACAAGCACATTTAACAGTAAACCAAGGCATTTACAGCAGGTGGGCACTGCACTCAGTGTGTGGATTTGGAAAGAACTTGAGCCAACCTGTAATAATTTAATTGGGTTTTGACTTACAGATATGCACAACTTTGATGAGAAATTGTGCTGATCCTGCGATTCTATTAATGCAGCTCTGAATCCATAGGGATGCTGAGTACAACATTCCAAATTTGTTTGCTTTAGATAATTTAATTCTATATTTAGTTCCAATATGAAGTGAGATGTTTTTAGACTGAAAGGCAAGTTGGTTAAAGAACTTTCATTGCTAAATTCTGAACTGTGGAGAAGTGTGGAGAGGGCAGAATATTAAAATTAAAGAACTTTCATTGCTAAATTCTGAACTGCATTATTCAGAAGTGTGGAGAGGGCAGAATATTAAAGTGGTATTTTTGCATTTTGTGTGTGTGCATGTGCATGCGTGCCTGTGCCTGGACGTCATGGCAACCTCTGGCAACTCCTACTGGGGCATGGAGGGTGTTCAGAGAAGTGGCTTGATAGCCTGCCTCTGCCTCCCAGCCCTGGTATTCTTTAGAGGTCTCCCATCCAAATACTTGCCAGGGTTGGCCCTGCTCAGTCTCCAAGATCTGAAAAGATTGGGCTTGCCTGGGCTATCCAGGTAAGGACCATTACATCTATTTTCAATTATTTTAGGAGTTATGAAAAAATACTGGAAATTATTTAAAAGGCTTCTTAAACCACTGGCATCCGGTTTATGAAGGGTGTGGTCTCAGTAGTCTGTTCAAGCCTCCACGAGACTGGAATAATCAGTTCTAAGCATGTAAGAATGTCAGTACATCTACAGATTTTAATGAAAAAAACTAATATTCACCAAATCTGGAAGATGCAAACATTTGTATGTATGTTCTATATACTCTGAAAAGTGCCCTCTTATGACAGATTAAAATACAAGGCATACCAACCTTTTTAAATTTTTTGAAGTTGCACAGATGTCCACAATCTGTTTTTGGAGTAGAATCAACACCTCTCCTTGGCTGACTAACCACCAACGATCTAAATTCACTCAGTAAAAGTCTGCTGGGAAGATTGCTCCAATTACCTACAAATGCATCAGGATTCTTGGAGAGTAGAGGAGGGAAAAATTATAATAGTTAATTGAGGCTATTCTATACTGCTTTTATGTATGTAATCCTACCTTTATTCTTCAGAGTAAATGGTATCACTCATTTTTTTAAATCCAAATGAACCCACGGCACCTTGCACATGGGTCTCAGAAAATATACCAGCTCCCACCATAGAAGAGAGAGCAGGCTGTGATTTCTTTTCCAGATGGAGACATGAAGCAGTGACAGAGACACTGGTGCTGTGGCTGCAGCACTACACAGCTACTGGGTGGTTAGCAGAACCTGAGTATACACAAGGACAGCACTTGACTGTGCCAGGTTGGGAGAGCCAGTTTGGTGTAGTGGTTAAGAGTGCAGACTATAATCTGGGAGAACCGGGTTTGATTCTTCAGCCCTCCACATGCAGCTGCTGGTGTGACCTTGAGTCAGTCACAGTTCTCTCAGAGCTCTCTCAGCTCCACCTACCTCACAGGGTGTCTGTTGTGAGGAGAGGAAGGGAGGGAGATTGTAAGCCACTCTAAGACTGTGAGTGAAGGGCAGGGTATAAACCCAATCTCCCCCTCTTCTTCTTCAGGTTCTGCCAGCCTGCACAGTGCTGCCAGTCATGGCTCTGGTGCCTCCATTGTGTCCTCTCAATACCCACTATTAAGGGCAGCACACCAGCCTCCCCATCAATGCCACTCAGTGGGACACACCCTGCAATCAACGTGAGCTGCTGCTGGGCAAAACCCATTTTACTAAGTGAAACTAAAATAATGTAGAGCTCATGAACTGAATTATCTATACATTTATTTATCTACCACACTGATCATCTACCACTCTAATTATTTGTTTACATCTATATTAAATTTATGTCCTCACCGGTACAACCCAGGCTAGCCTGATCTTGCCAGATCTTGGAAGCTGAGCAGGATTGGCCCTTGTTAGGATCTGGATGCTCGACCACTCTAAGGAAAATCAGGTTCACTACGCAGAGGCAGGCAATGGCAAACCACCTCTGAGCATCCCTTGACCCTTCCTACAGCAGTCTTTCAAATACGAACAGGAAACAGATTTGACTTTGGTTCTCAAATGAACTAAGATCAGATGTTTTACACAGCTAAATAGAAGGCAGAGGAAACAGATAGTGAAACTAGGAGCAAAGTCAATTTAAAGGGAATATTACTCAGATACTACATCTCCAAATATGATCCAAAGTACATCAAAAACTCATTTTGTCATGTTACCGACCAAGAATTCTTTTAATTTAAAAAAATACAATTGCCCTCTACATTACCTTTTGTAAATACACACATATATAGTATAAAATGTCAGTGTGAAAACACTCCTTACATGCAATTCGTTTTTTGTAGTATGTGTTGATTCTTTTTTAACCTCTTGTTTCTGGACTGAAGCTGGAAGAGCCTGTTCATTTTCTTCCTGTTTGACACACAAAACAGTTATAGTATATATATTAAAAATCACCAATGAAGGGTTACATGGTTGAAAACTGATTGCATCCTCCCCTCTCTTACAAAATAACAGTTTCTTGCTTCTTTATTTAAGGAACATGAACTTTTAACATGGGAGTTCCCAGACTGTAAAGGAAATTGAAAAAAAGTTTGCTAATCAACTCAGAATTAGTTGAGTTTCTAGGTCAAACCTTACCAAGTGACTTACTTGGAGTTTACACATAAAACAAAGAATGGAACAACTTTAATGAAAATTTATTGTTCTGGGTAACACTGTTACTGATTTATTGTGACAACACAAGGTCAACATGCTTTACTCAGGAATGTGACCAGACTAAAGAAAGGTATTTCAAAGAACAAGGCAAAAGGGAATTCAAATGACACATTTAAGGTCCAGAACGCAGTCTGAGAGACAGAGAGAGAGGCACAGGATTTCAAGGCAAAGCAAATGCTCAGAACTGTGCATATGAGCACTGAGGTGAAAACAGAAGGAAGAGAGGACAAAAAAGCACTGAGGTGAAAACAGAAGGAAGACAGGACAAAAAAGAAAGGTAGATGCCAAATTTTTGTTTCGGTATCGCAAACCTGCTTTTCTCCCCAATGGGGACCAAAAGCAGCATACAAGACCCCCTTTCTCTCTAGATACTTGAAGGGAAAATTATGACTACAAACTGATTAATTTAACCAACTAATTCTTGTTTAAAGATCTGAAAACCAGTTCTCTACAGAGCCCAGAAGGCTCTTACAGCTTCTCATGGTAGTCTGTTAGAGATGCCTATAAGATACCCTGCCCTGGCTTTTCTGAAAGGCAAGGCCATTCAAGGCTTGCCTCCACTCTTAATGTCAGTTCTGAATAGTTAAATTCATCTCTGTGCTAACATGTTAATATTAAATGGTACTCGATGCACAGATTTGTTGTAATTGTTGTGGCATTTTCCTCCAATGCAAGGGCTCTTTGTGTCAGAAAAAAGTGTCACAACATACAAAAAGCCATGCAGGATCCAACCCACGGTTCTGTTGCAATCTGAAGAATCAAAAATATTAATGTGAAGATAGGAAAAAATGCCTTTACCAATAGCTTCCCAGTGTCTCTGTTTTCAGAACTTCCTTCTTGAAAAACATTCCCTTTCGTTTCCAGTTTCCTCTTTTTCTTCATACCACCACTACTTTTTCCATCCCCATCGCCTAGGTCTTCTTCCCAGTCTAACTCTTTGGACTCAAAAACAAGCTCTAATGAAGCAGCATCTTCTACTAAGTCGTCCAATTCTTTTCTCTTCTTTGTTGCAGATTTTCCAGCAGGGATATTTTTATTAGGATCTTTTTCTTCTGATTTGCTGCTCTCCATCACAGACTTTGTAGTCATGTCTACAGAAGACGGGTTCGTTTTCTGATCCAAAGTACACTGCCCCTTTTGAGATCCTTCTGTTTTGCTTTCCAACAGCAAAGATGTTACAGGCTGTGTATGAACGGAAGCCTGGGATGGTTTCTCATCTACCTTTGCATACTTAGATATCGATGCTTCTCCTTCCTCGTTCCTTTCCCTTAATCAGAAAGCAGGCAGTTTAAACACACACTCTACAGCTCATCCATAAATACTAATGTTATGACTGAATAGGAACAGACACGCATTGAGTTTACTGATATAACACACACTCTACAGCTCATCCATAAATATTAATGTTATGACTGAATAGGAACAGACACCCATTGAGTTTACTGATGTTAAGTCAATCCACTTGAATTACATGTGATATAACATCTAACAGTGTATCAGTCACATTCATCTCAACAAGATCATCTTCATTGTCTGTAAAACAGTCATCACTAAGCAAACAAAATGGGGAAAAGAAGGAAAAAAAACGCCTGGAGTAACCTGGAGGGAATCACATGTGATCATAATTTGGAGTAACAGCCACACAGGCCAGGAGGCTGCAGTGAGAATGGGGTAGGAGGCAAAAACAGAGCTCTGCTTATGTGATTTCACCTCCTTCCCCCTCCCACCAACTTGACTTTTATTCCATGTGGTTCCTGAAACCCTGGGAACAGACTTCCCTGGGGTCAGCTATGGCAAAAGAAAACAGGAAAGTTTGGAGGTGTGGGATCCAACCCACTTTTTTCTGTCACCGGTATTTTAAAAAAGGAGTAAAACACTAGTAATAGTATGACAGAGTAACATATACACAAACACAAGAAATGTATGTAAATGTACCTTTTCTTAGCAATTGCTTGGAAGTAATTTTTAATTGAATTGGATTGCTGCTGTGAATTGATTTCTCTGTTTCTCCCATACTCTGGAGTTTTCGAGGGTGAGAACGATAAACTGCTCTGCTCAGTCCAAGGCTGCCTGTTCAGCTTGGCTGCCGCCGTTTCCATGTTCACAGTACCAGTTCCTGCTGGAGTCTCCTTTACAGTAGTTCTGTCCAGGGGATGTATTTTGCCTTTCTGATCTCGACGAGGCATTTCTTCATGACTTCCAAATATTTCCATGCTGTATAAAGTAAAAATAACAGAACAGGAAATTCTAAGTTAATTAGGAAAAACAGTGTAAAGACGAAGCATATCCCCTATATTGTAATGTATATGCAGTATTACAAATAAATAAAATCCCCCCCAACCTCAGCCTTTAGTCATTCTGACTTCTAAAAATTGGTGCCTTGAATCATTTGTGTGGCTCATGCAGGGCTGGCACCTAAAAGTGTGATCTCAAAGGTCGAGGAGCGTCCATGGTCCCCACGACATCCATTCAAGAGCCAGAGGAACAAACAGACCAAGACCCCCTTGGGCCACAAAGGCTCCCCCAACATTTGAGAAGTCTTCCTCTTCCTCCAAGAAGACTTCCTTCCAGGTAGAGTTGGGGACAACATCCATCTCAGGAGTTCTGAGGTTTTTTAAATCTGCTAAGATCCACATTTAAAAAAAAAAAGGCTTTTCAACCCTAAGAATAGTATTGCTTCCCTAACAAGGCAGTTTAGAATAGGGCCACACATGCAGGCAGAAGAACATTTAACCCTTCGTCCTCCACTTGATTTTGGTAATAAAAACTGGGTTTCCAGCACTGTTTTTATTAGCATGTGAGCCTTCTTTTCGGAGTAAAGCCGAGAATAAAAATAATAATAAAACTTTTGATACTTTGGGTGTGTCTTTTTCCCCTTTAAAATGCTAACAGTAGCATGAGAAGTCTCATTTCCATTAATGAAACCCTTCTCTTTATGTGTGATTGTAATCCAACTCAGGTCTGTACATGAACAATTCTGCCTTTTATACATAGAGACCTGTGGTCTTCACCTCACCCTACATTTAAAAATAATAGCTTGCAACCTAAAGACGACCAGAGCAAATGCTTGTTGTTATAGAATGGTATAATGTTTCTATGTGGTTATCAATTCTGTTGTCATACAGGTTTCCTTTTGTATTTTAACTTTTCTGCAAACTGCCTTGAGCACTCACTTTTGGGGGGCTGCAAGTCAAAATTGATGGTTTTAAAATTAAATTTTAAATAAAATAACACATTTACCCATCAAAACCAATTAGCGAGATATAGTAACTGCAGAAGGATGTGACTAATCTAACCAGCTGCAAGCTCTCGAGAATTGCCCCTTGTAAAATGAAGACATGATAGTCAGGCTGTGATTAGGTATGGGCATGAACCGCATTTTTGCAGTTTGGTTCATGGCTGAAGCACAAACCAAACGGATTGCCAGTTCTTGAACCAAACTGTTTTTATAGGTTCGTGAGCCATAAAACCCTCCTTTCCGCTCCCTGCAAAAGTGGTGGGAGCAGAAAGCAGGGGTTTAAATGGCTCCATGCGGCAGGGAGCAAAATGAGAGGGTTAAATGGGCTGCATGAGGGAGCCCAAAACAGCTGAGCCGGCAAAGAGAGACCTATTTCCACCAGCCCAGCTGTCTCTGGCTGCCTCGCACAGCCTTTAAACAGGCTGCACAAAGGAGCCCCTTTCAATGGACTGCGCAAGGGAACCTGATCAGCTGGCCCAGCGGAAGGAGGGCTCTCTCTGCCAGCTGAGTTGCCTCAGGCTCCCTCGCGCAGCCCCCCTTAAAGTGGGTTATGTGAGGGAGCCTGAGCCAGCAGAGAGAGACCTCTCCCTGCTGCCCCAGCTGTCTTGAGCTCCCTCGCGCAGCCTGTTGAATGGGTTGCATGAGGGAGCCTGAGACAGCTGAGCTGGCGGAGAGAGACCTCTCCCTGCTGGCCTAACTGTCTGGGCTCCCTCATGCAGCTCGTTTAAAGGGGCTCCTTCATGCAGCTGGCAGAGAGAGACTTCTACCTGCTGGCCCAGCTGTCTCAGGCTTCCTCACGCAGCCTGTTGAAAGGGGCTCCCTCATGCAGCTCATTTAAGGGGGCTGTGCGAGGGAGCCTGAGCCAGCAGAGAGACCTCTGAACAGCCCCGAAGAGCCAAACCGAAAAGCCCAAAGTTTGGTAAATGTTCAGGGAGAGCATGCTTCACTGAACATCGCTTCCCGAGCCCAGAACCAACCCAAGTTCAGGCTCATGAGCTGGTTTGTGCTCACCCCTAACTGTGACCTAGTTATGTAATCTTATTTCTAGGCAAACAGAGTAGAGGAAATATCAGTTATACTGTACCATGTGTCCATCAGCTCTGCGTCTGTTACATACCCTGTGGCATCACCTGTGACAGCAGGCATTACAGTCTCCTCTACCAATGCAGTCTGAGAAAGTGTTGGCTGCATAACAGTTGATGATGAATTAGCAGGTTTTATTCCTGCAAATTAAAACACAAGGAAGAACAGATGGTAGTGTTTCAGGGACACAAATACAATTTTAATACAATTCACAGGACAAAGGATAAAATACTTATGTTACTCTTGTAACAGGAAGCCATTGATAATGTTCTTTATGCAATATATTGTATTAGTTGACTTCGAAATGCAATTCTGATGGACCTTAGGAAACTTATTCTATTAGTGCACTAAAACTTCTTAAAACATACTGTTTCAGATAAATTTTTGAAAAAATATTTCTGTATGACAACTCTTTCTTCAGAGAGACTGCATACTACATACCCTCCATTCATTTCTCTCACATCTTGTACCATCAACAAGGTTCCAAAGTAACACTACATTTGCTACTCTGTGTAGTTATTAAATATGTAAGATACTGGCTTGGATACAGAGAAGTGTGAATGAAACCCTGTGAGTGGAAGAGATCTTTTCTGCCTTCACCTTCTTGCTGCAGACTTTTGAAAAACTGTTTCTGCAGGTCAAGGGACCTTGGAAACACCATGAAGTGTAGAGCAAGGAGCTACAGTAGGGCCATGGAATCAACAACAACAAAAGCATCCCCACTCCTCCCTCCACCAGCAGAAGCAGAGTCAGTAAAATCCACTTCAGCACTAGCCACAGTTTGCCATCACTTCCAAAGCAAACTAAGGTTTGTACTCTCCTGTCAAATCAAGACTGCAAGTTTGTCTCAGCCCAGGGCATTAACTACAATTTATACATTTTAAATACTTAGATCAAGATGGGCAGCCATGTTAGTCTGTCTGTAAGCAGCAGAAAAGAACAAGAGTCCAGTAGCACCTTAAAGACTAATAAAGTTTATGGCAGGGTATGAGCTTGTGTGAGTCACTGCTCACTTCTTCAAATAATGGCATATTATGCACACAAAGCCTGTTTCCGATTTCCACTGAAGTTGAGTTGTAGGGTTTGACTTCGAATGGTCTGTGTGTACTCCGCACCTTTCTTTTTTTGTCCAATTTTTCTCATAGGAATTGCGGAGTATTTATTCTGCACACCAATGAGAAAAACCAGACATTGTGTCAACGGTGCCGAAATTTACATTTATTTTTTTTTGGTGTGGCATAGTTTATCATAGCTATGCAGTTGCATTATAGTAGGGTCACTGTGTTCATCGGCTCAGTTTAGCACACCGAGTTTAGCGACAATCTCCTTGTTGGGTCAGTTTTACGCTGGGCACGGTTTTTGAAATAGATTCTTTAAACTATGTTTACGCTTGGGCAGCCATCTTAGCAGAACATGAGTAATGGGTCCTTGGTGGTGGTTTCTTATGGTGGCAATGGTTCTGATTCTTGTTCCGGTCAGAAAGATCGGGCACATATTGAAACGGGGGGGAACACAGATGAAAAGTACCATATTTCACCAATGTACAGCGAGGAGAGTAAAATGGGCAGTACTGATGGGAAACACGGCTCGGCGGTCCCGTGCTGTGCAGAGGTGCCAGCATGCTCTTGCTGGTGTCTCACCACTCCATGTTTGGTTGTCCTCCTCATGGTGCCATGGTTGGTGGGAGGCTTTTGTGCTGGCACAAGGGGGTGAAAGGGAATGGATCCATAATTTCAGAGTGACCCAGACTACTTCTGCTCAAATAATGGAAACTTTGAAAGGACGCCAGCAGCTGGAGCAGATCACTATGCATAAGCACACTACAGTCGAGAAGCGTGTAGCAATTGCCCTTTTTTACCTCATCAATGGCAATCCATTCAGAGAGCTTGTGGGGCACTTCTGCTTTGAGCCATCTACAGTGGCAGACACAGTTGTGGAAGTTTGCTTGGCAATCAGTGGCGAGTTCCTTAGGAAGACTGTTTGCCTGGGTCTGGATGTTAACAGAGGTGTCAAGAGAATGACACTTCACTCTCTGTAAATTCCTTGGCCTGTTTTTAAAACTTTGGTTCAGGCTGTGCTTGTGGGTTATTGTAGCTCAGAAAAAGACTACAAAGCCGGTTCAAGATGACTTCAAGTCTCTTAGATAACATGCAGCTGTAAAGAGGAGTTGAGGAACTCAGTACTAGTTTCTCCAATTAGCCACATTCCATTCAATTAAGGTCTACAATTTGTACCAGTGAGAAAGGGGATGAGACTAACTTTCCCACACACACACAAAAACACACACTCACACAAACGTACGTTCTGGCCAAGTGTTGTGGCAGAAGAGAAAGGTTGTGGTTGCCCAAAGTGATGACTCATGAAGCCCTATGGAACACTGAGGGACAGGCGTGAGAGGAACTTCAACTATGGATTGTGCAGGGCACGAAATGTGGTTGAGTGTGCTTTCAGGTGACTGGAGGCACATTGGCGCTGCCTCTCTGCTCCCCGCATAATGTTCCCTAAAAATGTCACCGCAGTGGTCACTGCATGTGTGATCCCGCATGATATATGTGAAGGGACATGTAGAGCAGGCATGAACCATTGCAGAGCGCTACTTACCACAACCCACCTTTCTAAGAGCTATGCCAGATGAGGACTATGATCCCCGTGACACTTGCAATTTGCCAGAATGGAAAGCTATTAGGGAGGTGCTGGCTAACTTTATGTACCGAAATTGGCAAGGTAAAAAGGGGGGCTGGGGCCCTCCCTTAGCCTTCTTGCCAAAAGAAAGAAACCATTCCAACCCTTACTTTTGTCCATGCAAACTGCATGTTTCTCTTTCAATAAAAGCATGGGGGGTGAAGCCTTTTTTAATGTTCATCAAAGGTTCTTTGTGAAAACAGTGCACACAAGTTTGTATTTGTTGTCAAGAGAATTTTTTTTTCAACTGAGCATTGTTGCATTGGTGATGGTCGGGGAAGCCACTGTCCCCAGTGTCCAAAATGTAAAGAGTTTGTGAACTCACACCCATGGAAATGCTGATGAACACCAAAAAATACTTCTTACATATCTGCATTATTACAGTGACCAATAAGCCCAATGTAAGTGACACTGGGCAAATACACAGATGAAGAGTACTTCTCATGATTGCTATAGTAACATGAAGGCAACAACTCTGCGTGTTTTTCAACATGTGTGTTCTGGTACTCCCACGGAATTACGGTTCAACCACACAGACTATATAGACAAGTTCACCTGGAGAATAGTGGTGCACATCTGGGTATACCACATGGCATTTCACATTAACAACTTATGTCCATACCCTCCCCTGGGTGGGTATGTATGACAACCTCACCCCCATCACACACTGGTGTCCAGAGGCAACCTCGTCAGCCTTGCCATGACTCCAAGACCCAGAGATGGTGCTGTCCCCCCCCCCTCAAACAATCCTTTCTGGAAGGCCATGGCACAGTTAGCTGGTGGCACGTGTTTCTGCAAACACTGGGGCAACCTTTCCTTTATCGCCTAGTAAAAAAGTACATTTTTCTCAAGTAGTTTTCAGTTGATTTTATTGGAAAGTTGTCTTAGCTACACCAGGCACTTTCAGAAAAGCATGGGCAAACAGTGCCCAGGAAAGCCAACATATCCAACCTATTAACTTATCACATCCAGTGCAGCTATACCATCTCTCAACACAAAATGTGCACTGCCAACAACTACAAGTCGAAGTGGGCCCTCTTTTCTCCAATGCATGAACGCTTCTTCATTGCATTTCTGTTTTCTCTCCCATCAGCCAGAACACCTTCTGGGACTGGTGCTGGTGCTTGGGCAACCTGCTGCACCGTGTTTTGAGAGTCAGCAAGGGATTTAAGGGCCTCAACAGCTGCGGGCATGACTTGGGTGCTCCTGTCTATGGCATCTTTGAAAGTCTGCCTGTTCATTCTAGTCTCTTCCAGCATGCAGTCAAATTGCCTCTCCTTGGTTGCCATCAACTTCTCATGATGCTGTACGGAGCACTGCTCTTCGCGCTCACACTGGCAAAGCATACACTGTCCGACATTTGTGAGTACGGCAACATGCCTCCTGTTCTGGGCATTGGTCAAATGCGTGGCTGGCAACATCTTCCCTAGTGGCATCTCCTTCTGTCCCTCAGGGTTGTCAGCTATAAACAAAACAAGTGTTGACTTAACAAATGTTGCAGATCACAATGTCCAAAGTCAGCACGAAGTCACCCTCCATGGCCGGGCAGCCTCAATACGTTTGCTAATGGCTACATCACATTCTCACAAGTGGAATACATGTGTCACCATTGTTTTTATCTCACTCCTCATTTCTGCAGCCAGAAAACCAAAACTGAGTAACTGATCGATGAAAGTGGCTGTTATGCTCCCACAACTAAACTCTACTATGTAGTAATGCTGACTGGATGTAGGATGGGGTAGAGCGCAGAGACGAAAAGAAGAACATTGCTTCAATGAGATAATATCCGGGACTCATGAGGGCAATGTACTGGAAACCCAATCTCATAAGGCAAAAGCAAGTCTGACCTGGAATGTCTCCTGTGTTGGCATTTGCTGGCAATCGTTGCTGGCTGGGCAACTCTTGCCCTGTTTCTCCTGACAAGCCTCCAAAAGGGTGTAAAAACAAAACATCAATCTTGTAAAGGGTAAGGGGAGGGGTCGGCTTCATTGCCCTATTGCCAGCCCAAGAGTAGATAAGCAGTTTGTCGCATTTGCAACTATCCCAGACAATGTTTACTAATTCATGGTACCTTGTTCTGTCCAATAAGCTTCAAATAGTGGGAAAACTGTCTACCTTCAAATCTGATCCCCCCTTTGGCACAGCCCCCCACTTCAGGTGAAGAAACGAGTGCTGCAAATGGGAAAACAACGTCACCTATGTCCAAACACAATTTATCGCTGAAATTGCAGATATGAATTTAAGGGGGGGGGGGCAGGGATGGCAAAGTGAAACGTACTGCACTCAAGATTGTAGGAGATGCTGATCTCATCAAGGTCCTCTTCTGAATGTCCGCACACTTCATGAACCTGACCTGCACGAGCAAGAAAGTAGAGGTGGGTCAAAACCAAGGAAAATCCAAAGTTCCAGCAAAGTGGAGTGAAAGAGTTCATAGTGCAGCAATGTGGCAACTCACCTACATGCAGGGGTGTGGAGCAACGTCTATCTGCCGGATTTACCATCAGTAGATCATGCAAGAACAGTTCCTCTGATCCTGCACCAACATCCAAGCTAGGCTGGCATTGCTCAACCACAACATTAAAATCGAGGCTCCTCCCAGCATGCATTGGTGCAATGCTGGTGGCTCCACAAAAAATGTGGTGGAGCTCGTTGTAATATGAGCAGGCTGTGGCTGAATTGCCTGACTGATTATTATGTACCACTGCCTTCTTGTAACCTTGGTGGAGCGCCTTTGATTTTGTACAGCACTCCACTGCAGATCACTTGTGCCCCCTCGATGCCATGTGCAAAGAAATCCTTTCAAAAATTTCAATATTCCTATGGGAGGAGCCCAATGCCTCCTGCACCTTCTGCTCTCCCCATAGGGAGAGGAGATCCAGTGTCTCCTGCTCTCTCCAGTACACTCCACGGAAACCACTCCCAGGCTTGTTACTGGTCGCCATATTGTCCTGCCCTAGCAAGGATGCAATAAAGAAAAGAAGGGATTTTCACAGTAAATGGTGCCACAAGGACCCAGCGTTCCTCGTGTCCCTCACCCACTCCAAGCCTTCAAAGCCAATATCAATCCTATTGGATGACAGAACCACAAAAGTAATTGGATTGGCCGGAGGGAGACCACCTGGTCATTTTCTTCCTAGTAATTAGGTACTGGGACAAATTGAGGTGGAGCTATACCCCCTGAAGGTATAAGCACTACAATGGCTGCCGTCTACTTGAAAACGCTGGGGAAAGCAGTATTAATGTTTTCTTGTCTACATATTAAATCAAAATACATGGGCAGCATGTGTGTGGATGTCAAAATCCAAAGTGCTACCAGATGTATTTAACAAAACTACTACCATGAAGGTGGCTCAACAGAGCAAAGCTGTGCCCTCCATTAAAACCCTTGTGGTTCAGTCCCTTGCATGAAAGAAAACACAACAGAATGCAGTCAAGCAGAAAAAAAATTCAGGCAACCCAGCACCAATCCAACTGCAGACATTTCAAGGCATAAGCATGCCCAAAACAGAGAAACACATCCAGTAGCCCCTGAAGACAGATGGGGCAGTGGAAAGAATAGGGAAGCTGTGGCAAGCTGTGATGTTGCTGAAACGAGATGGGGGATAATGCCACATTTTGCAAGAAAGAGCTTGCTAGCCTGTTCTCCATATGGGCATGTGCACACACACCAGCTGAGGATTGGCCACCATCACACTTACTCCTGGGCTTGATCCTTACTCCTATCAATAATTTTTTTCCTCAATGATCCAAGACTAACAATAGTTTCATACCGCTAGACTCGTCCCTCTTGTAAAAAAAATGGTGGGAAAAGAAAGCAATAGTAGAGCTTGTACACCAATGAAGCGGGGAGGATGGCGGAAGCTCAGAGTGGGAGGAACAAACTTAATGTGAGTGGCAGAGTTGACTTTGAGGGGTGGGGAAAGGGTGGTGGTGGGGAATCCGACATAATCTGTACGCTTTTTAGTTACCTTCACCTTAGAAGTGAAGGGAAAAACTGCCACAAAAGCACTCCCAGAAAACCCAGGGAAACAGCAAATGGAAAGCGAACTGAGTGCTGAAGGGAGGAAATGAATGCAGACTAAAAAGAAAACTCGACAGACATGCATGGTGAAAGCAGGGCAAAATACCCGTGTATAATAGGACAAATACTTAGGCTTAGATCCAGAGTAACACTTCTGTGGGTGCAAGGACCTCCACCTGCAGAGTGCAATTTTCTGGACCACTGCAGCACAAAAGGCTGCTCCTAGGGGATGAAGAACATTTTGAGACACATTTGGGGCTGTAGCAAGTGGTGCAAGGTAGAAAACTGAGCTCAGGGGACAAGAGTCATACTGTGGGAACACTGCTCTGAATCCAAGCTTTTGAAGTCTTAACATACATCACTATTGCAACCCTTATAGCATATAAAACTTGGTCAGTGTCATAATCTCAGTGTTTGCATATTGTGAACCTTGTAAGCTCATGACAGAAGTGAAATCAGAACTGGAGCTTTTCTGTTGAAACTTCAGTCTGAACTACCACATACCCCTCCCTTCACATTAGGGGAAAAACAAACAGCACAACAAAACAGGGTGGGTGGAGAATTGTAAAACAGGGAATTAATTAAAAGATCACAAGTGCCATCCTAAGCAGACTTATACCCTTCTAAGACTTTGGATGGGTGCTTAGAAGAGTCAACTCTGCTTTGGATTGTATTGTGAGTACTTAAAATCTGCACACAAAAGATAACCTTATCACCAATATAAATCTGCAGTATTCTGTAAGACAGGAGCTCCATATCATATGCCATCTGAGGAATCCAGTTTGTTATAGTAAATGATTTATAAAAGGAATAGATAAATTCTGAACTTACCTGTATCAAGAGAAGCTTGGGGATTACAGTACCTTTCTGTGGATACAAAGATAACTGCTAAACCAATTTCTGCCTCTGAAATTGTCCTGTATTTTTTCCTATTAGAAACAGAACAGAGACATTCCAAGTAAGGAATAGGAAACCACCAAACAAAATGCAGGATTCTCTCAGCAGAATCTAAAGGGCTGAGTACCACATTTTGAATCTTCTCAGATTCCCCTTCCCTAAAACAGCTGATTCCCTCCCTTTGCCAAAAACTTGTTGGGGAGCCTTACACAGCATTCAAGGTCACATGAAGAAATATTACCTTGTATGAGCACGGGTCTGTGTGTTACCAGGATGATTAAATGAAAATGTCTAGTGTAACATTTAATTCTATTAACTTCTGCCATTTCCAGACCTTTTGTTTTGCAGTCAAGTTGCAGCTGGCGTATGGCAACCCTGCAGGGCTTTCAAAAGAGCAACAGAGGTGGTTTGCCATTGTCTGCCTCTGCGTAGGGACCCTGGCATTCCTTGGTGGTCTCCCATCCAAATACTAACCAGGGCCAAGCATGCTTAGCTTCTGAGATCTGATGAGATTGGGCAAGCCTGGATCATCCAGGTGAGGGCTTCCATACCTTTTGCACATGATTTGTTATTGTAATTAAAATACTTAATTTGAATTCACATACAGTAAAGTCCCTGCATATCATAAAGTTTAAGTATATACACAACTCGTTTTTACTGAATTACCCAACACATTTTCATCTGAAAGTGATTTTCAGAGAAGCCGTTGGGATTTATTACCAAGCAAGCATGCTTAAGATTGCAGTCTAAATCACTCGGGCATTTAGATTTCCATGCAACATACACACTAGCTCAGACAGTATCCAAAGAACAGGAGAATATAACTCTTAACGATGATACTAGATATGTCATGAACAGCACTCTGACAATTAAATTTCCTACTCATCTAAAAATTACTTTACCATAAAATGGACCACAATTGCTAAAACATCAGCAGTCTTACTGAAGTGAAATATGTCACACCTTTCCAAGACTGTTGTGATAGTATCAATCCATTTCCTCCCCAAGTCAGAAACTGATGCTTGAGAGCCTGTGAGTCCAACATCAATAACACAAATATGAGGAGCTGCTAAGGAAGCAGCATCTTCTGTTCCCTCTGTCATCAGTTTTGCCTCTCCTCCTCCAAGTGTGACGGCTGGACGCAGTTTTGCATGCTAAATCAAATACAAAATCCATACATATGACAGAACAGACTCCATCTCCCCTTTAAACAACATATAACTTTTCAAATTTTAAAAAGTGGATGAAATTACTGTGAGAATTCTTCAGCAAACATAGCATTACAAAGAGAGAACTCTGCAAGAGCGATCAATTACTTCTGATTGTTTTCTTCTATCACTACTTTATCACAGTGAACTGTCTACACAGAGGAAACCCTGTCATTTGTCTTCCTTTACCATTAGAGGAAACAGAAGACCAGGAGAGCTTCCACACTACAAAAGATCAAGGTCATCCAGAACTTTGTGAAATGCAGTATCACCTTTCTCTTATAATGCGAATGCTGTATCCATGCAGCAGCCCTACCAAGATATCAAGTCCCCTATTTTTCTTCTGCAGAAATGCACTTACAAAGTACCTTAAATCCTATTTGTCAAGAAAAGTGCAGTAAATGCAGAGCCGGTTACCTGCTTAGCAGACAGAAAGACAATTTTTTTCCCTCTGAAGATTGCTCTTCTTGCAGGACACACAGCCAAATCTACTTTTTCATTCCTAATAGTTGGTTCATCAACTGGAGGATGAAAACTGCGAACAGAATAAACAGATGAAAATGTAACTCATACTTTATAGTGGTGCTAATTACAGCTAATGTCTAGATTCTTCAAAACAAAATTCTTGGAAAATATTAATACGTACTGGTTGTGTAGCCACTACTGTAAGTACATTGAAAAATGAAAAGCAGAGAGAGGAAGGAGGTGAATTCTCCCCCACTTCTCTTAGCCCTTCCCCAGTTTGGATATCATGTATTTTACTCTGTATCTAATATCTAAACTTTGGATTTATAACTCTTTGTTTTACTATGTTGCCACTGTAAAACCTTAAGATTTGATTCTTGTGCGCATGGTTTTACAACAGAGCTGTTTCATGGGATACATACACACCACAGGAACAAACATTACTAAACAACAACAACAGGTGAATGACAATAGCAAGCTTGATTGGATTAGGTGTGATATGCAGAGGGGTAGTAGGCGTGGAGGTACCAGCATTGGTAATGAGACAGGAAACCCAGGTCCCAATTCGGTCCAGGAGCATACAAAGAATAAATGGACATAAGTCTGACATTAGAAACCACAACATTCAAAAACTAGTGGGGGAACACTGAATGGAAACCAAGATTTCATGCCTCATTACCAACACCTGCTATTGTCATTTGGCATCTGAAATCACTCCACTCTCCAATAACTCACATTCTAGCTGTATCTGAAGAAGTAAGATGTAATGAAAGCTCATTATCTGCCACAAATTTTGTTAGGTGCTACTGGGCTCACTCCTTTTCTGTAATAAAGACTGCAAGCTGTGCTGTTGGGTTTCTTTTTTCCCTTGTGCTCCCTTGTAAGCCGCCCTGAGCCTGCTTGCGGGGAGGACGGAGTATAAATATAATAAATAAATTCTTCATCTGTTTAAACTGGAGGGGGGGGTGTCTCCAAGTGAAATAATGAGTTGGTTTCAGAAGGGGGGGGGTCTCTCCAACTGAAACAATGTGTTGGTTTCAGACTGGGCAAAATCACTGCTAGTGCATGGAAAGCAAAGGAGTGAAGAAAGATAGCCAGAGAGGAAGACATGTTGAACTGGAACATATTTCCCTTATAAATAAAAGCCGAATGGTGGTGGCACTTCTCTAGAACATTCCACACGCTCCAAAATCAGTTCGCTCTCTGATCTGTCATTCAGAGGGTCTCCCTATCCACTGGCTGCTTTGCCTGAGTCCTGCCCCCAACATTCTAAACATTTTGCTGTTCCTCTCCCCCCCATAGCCAGTCAGAACACAGAGGTTATTTGCATATGCAGCCTCATTGGCCTTTGCCTCGGAACACAGAGGTCGTTTGCATATGCGACTTGATTGGCTTTTGCCTCTAACATTCTAAACAGTTTGCTGTTCTGAGGTAAAATGTGTCCAATCTCCAGGTGAGGGCTGGAGATCACTCAGAATTACAACTGCTTTCCAGATGGCAGAGATCAGTTCCCCTGGAGAAAATGGTGGGCTCTGTATCCTTATATGCTGCTGAGGTGGCCCCCGTATGACAGCCAATGTGACATAGCAGTCAGGGCTTCAGAGCAC